>NW_009707928.1:37321-59171 GCF_000703405.1 Apaloderma vittatum | reverse complement strand
TTCCAGCCACCCTTCCCCAAGCCTGTAGCTCCCCTTAGGACGGAGGGGACAGCAGGATTGCGTTTGATGTCTGGACTTGGCGATTTGTAGATATACAACAAATCGGCACTTAAGTAATAACAAATACAGAATTTTCAACAAATTCAATTCAATTCAATTCTATAGAGGATGTAATTACGAGGAATACACACTCTCAGTATTTCCATTTCATTCATTTATTGTCGTGGTCTTACATTAAAGGGATTTTCTCCTTCCTGTGTGAGCCAAGGGGGTTTTCTCCTGCCGCCCGTTTCCATCCCTGGCAATTCTGAGCTCAGGTCGCTGGGTGGCAGGTTTGCTCAGGCTTTCTCGGATGGAAGGGGTGGGAGCTCTTGTGCATCTGGCAGCAGCAGCTGTAAATGCTGGGCTCGGAGCAGTGGAGTCCCCTGCTGCCGCCCAACCCACCCCAAACATAAAAGAGTAGACTATTCCATCGTGAATATTAAAATTGCTGGATGTGTGATGCATGCTCTCTGTGCTATAATTTCCTGTTGATCCTCATCCACCTTCCTGATAATATCACTGTTAATTTCTGTGACAATGCAGATCAACATGCCTTGGCTTGATACAGCCGCAGTATTTCAGTTCTCAAAATAATACTAATATTGTTGTCACATACACATAATGGAATGCTAATGAAATTCATGAAAATACCTGCCTAAGTCTTCTTTCTTTAAATGGAGGCTTTTGTATCTCCATCATTTGCTGAAGGCAAAACTAATTTGCATTACATTAGTACTAAAACTCATTTATCAAAATAGCATTTGTCACTGCTGTTTTGATTTCTTATGACAGTGATACTTAAAATGAAAAATTATGTATTGATTGGTTGTCTTTCAAAGAGTCAAATGGAGTCTTTGAAATCTTACTATTAAATTGATTACTTTTTTATTTTATATATGATTGTTCCTTTAATTATTTGATTGAGGAACTAAACATTAACACATTCGTTCAAGTCCCATAGAGATATAATACTTCAAGTAATCTGGAAGATTCTAATATTTGGTCATTTGTTATTTATGGATCTGATTTTTGTCATGTATATTTACAGATTGAAAAGCTTACTTTTATATTTATTAAAATATACACTATCCAAATATCTGTATTCTTTTAAGTTTATTACAAAAAGTTCTCTTTAGTATGTGAAGGTGTGTAACTATTTTTATAGACATTTGGAGCCACATTAGTCCATTTGTATAGATAGTCAGGAAGAGGAGCTCCATAATTTAGCTGATTCAAGTCAGAAACTTGGACATACACCTGAGCCCAAATGTAGGTTGTAATAGCCTTTCCATACCACCAATATACCTGTTTGCTACATTGTTTATTAGTTATCTTAAACAATTCAATGAACCTGAATCTATGATATTTTGCTCACCATTTTTTCTTTAATAAATTAAATCAAGTTGCTGTACAAGTCTTCAGGAGCTTGGCCTGCTTACAAGTGACTTTCTTTTCTAAGAATTAAAAGAAAGAGTAAGTGGTAATAGAAAACTCGCAATAGGGCTGGACGTCAAGTTTTGTCATAGAGATAATTGACTTGTCGGTCAATTGCTCAAGTTTTCATATTGTCAGTGAGATTATCGAAATAACCTAAGGAAAAACTGTATTTGGATACCTGAGACCCTTTCACACCTACCAAAATACAGACCTGTATCACCTTAGCATGTAATATCTGGATCATTTAAAATACCTTACCGAAGTGGTTTGTAAGTTCTGTTCTTGGCATCTAGTGTGTTTTTTACATCCCATAGAAGGTACTAGAGCCCCACTTGAGATGTTGAGTTCCCCTCTCCTCTGCAAAAACAAAGCCAGCAAGAAACAGAATTCCAAAATGGTAGATGCAGAATTGGAGTGACCAAGATGGATAAGAGAAACTTGCTGCTTGTTGCTTTATTTTTTTAAAATTGTGAGAATTTGGGAATTCTCACAAGACTTTTTTCATGTCAAAGGTTCTTGGTTTCTGTTGTGTGGTATTTGAGTTTTGGCGTGAAACATGCATCTTGCATTTAAAAAACATTGAAAAGTAGAATGCAATCATTCTGTTCCTACTGTGAAAGGAGAAGAATCAGATGCATGCCCTCAAACCCTCTGCTGAACTTCACAGTGATAAGATTAAAATGATTAATGGCTTGAAACATCTGATGTTTGAGGAGAGCCCAAGGGAGCTGGGATTATGTAGCCTCCAGAACAGAAACCTCAGGGGGATCTTGTCAACATGTATTAATATTAGGCGAAAGGGAACTAAGAAGGGCAGAGGCAGACTCTACTTATTAGCACTCAGTGGATAAGAGGTGATGGGCAGCAACTGAAAAAGAGGAAATTCACAGTTATTTGTCTAATGCAGAAGCTCTGGTGTTTAAAATAAGGAATTGAGGTATTGGAGGAAAGCTTTTTGCCAGCAAGAATTAAGTCATTTTAGAAAGTGTATCATGGAACTTTATACTTTCTTCCTTTTAATTTCCATCAAAATAGGAATTCTGGACAAACACTCTTGAGTAAATTAGCAAATAATTTCATTTTAACATTTAGAAATTATTTACTTTATCAAAAGCTGGCATGATAGAATTTTGTTTACAGAATTGGTAGGAAATCTCTCCTGGGGAGTTCACAGGACAAGATTCTGGATGCTGCGTACATAGCATTGTGCCTCCGGATGGAGCTAACACACCTGCTGCTGAGCAGGAATTAAGACTTGTTGAATCTATGGTGTGCTTTCTGGTGTTCATAGGTTCTGGGAAATGACACAAAGGCAGCTGAACATGTTCAGCACAGAACTTGCGGGGCTTGTAGCTCAGGCTCTGTTCAGCTTTGAAGCTGCTTCTGAATCTAAGCTGTCTGTGCATAACTTACTTGGTGTCCTTGCAACCATCAAACCTTCAGTAGTGTGGACTTCGCTGTACCCAGGGAAGTGGTGGAGTCACCTTCCCTGGAGGTGTTTACGGAGAGGCTGGATGTGGCACTTAGTGCCGTGGTCTGGCTGATGTGATGGTGTTGGGTCATGGGCTGGACTTGATGATCTCAGAGGTCTTTTCCAGCCTCAATAATTCTGTGATTCTGTGATTCTCAAAAGCTTTTTTTTCCTTATTAATCTTACTTGATCCCTCTGCAAAGTACAGAAAGCTTTTCAGTCTTCTAGAACCACATTTGTAATATTCTGGAGATACATGGGCAGGCAGTTGCTTTACATTAAAGTAAATCTCACATGGAAGGGCCTGTTTCTTCCCTTTAACTGTAAAAGATGGTTAGCTCAGATACCAAAATCCATGCTACTGATGGCTGAAATAAGTAAGATGAGTGCTAGATTAGAGGCAGCATTTGCCAAAAGGGAAAGTTCTCCAAAACAGCTGTTTTTACAAACCATGGAGAATAAGTTGGACTACAAATATCCTGTTAGAGTATAGCTTAGTACCTACTTGTTTCTTGTAAATTATTATAATTTTCAGTTCCTTGGCTGCATGTGGTAGACAAATGTGTTTTACTGCATGCTTCTGCTTCAACATATTACTGAGCAGACACTTGGTTCTGTGGTATAAATCCCTTCTTGGACATTCCACACTTCTCTGCTGCGGAATAGATACAAATGTTCTAATTTTAATTTTTCTTCACTGCTTCCCCTGGTAATCCCCACTGTAGAGTGTAGAGTCTTGCTACAGCTATGTGACGGGAAATCAATAGAAGCTGCAGGAGGAGAACTGAAGAATTAGAGAAAAATGTTTAGGTAAGAAATCTCAGCTACTCACTGATGAGGAAGAAGAGACTGTGTATGGATTGAAACAAAATCTGGGAGGTGGCATCCTAGTAAGCTCACTCAGTACAATTTGCTGAATATATTGAGGGGGCAGGACACTTCATGAAGCATGGCCAGCCAAACCAGCTGACTACTGCTTTTTCTGAGAAAGCATCACAGGACTCTCCAAAAGCACTGTCTCAATACATTGCTTTCAGTGCCCTCCTGTATTAGGGACACGCTTTAGGCATGACCGAGTTGGAAGTCACATATTCTGGCTAGGTCTGGGGTAAAATTTAGAGGCTAGGGCCTAATAGTAATGTAGTGAGCATGGAATGAAATAGATGGAGTCAGTGGTTAAGAGCAAGGGAGGGAAGGAAAGCAGAAGACATAAGAGGGTGAAGCCAACAAGCAGTTAGCACTGACAGAAGCCTTTGAAGAAACCTGTTATTAATCCACAGTGCTGTCTGCAGCACAAAGAAATACAGTCTGTTTAGAGGCAGAAGACATGCCATTTTCTGTGCTAGAATTAAAAAAAAATTTAAAAAATACTGCAAAATCTGTTAACTGTAGCTCTGTAACTTTATGTGCTTGTGAGACTTCACAAACTACCAAAATCCGTGTACCTTCCCTAGGTAGCAGCAGCTGAGAAAGGCAGGTGTGAGCACTACTCAGAGAAATACAGTTTGCAATGCATTGTGAATTTTCATTATCAGCTGTAAAGTTGTGAGCTATAAGTGGACAAGTACCTAGGCTTTTACTGCTATTGGAAATGAAATAACAGGGAGTATTACCACAGGGATGCTGGTACAAAGCACAGTGTCCTCAGGCGTTCTCAGCAGTATGCTGAATGAGAAAGAATAATATATTTGTTGGAAACATTTCCCAGTCCATATTTCAGGGGTAGAATTAGCACTGTACTTCCTTTACATATAAATATAGTTTGCTGAAGGAAGAGATTCTTCAGCGGGAATGACTGTCATCATTATCCTGCTGGGTTTTCTTTATTTACCTATAACTTTCATGCCAGCCATGAGTTATAAAACAAAGTGAGATAAACTCTCCCGTGTACAGGATTGAGACAGTAGAGCTGTGCTGGTGGTGTTGCCCCCATATTATCTCTGATCTCAGTATCAGGAAAATAGCTATAATCATGTTTACATTAACATTTGTCCTCAGCTGTTGAGTTTTCTCTTCTACTTGTGTCTACCACATAGCAGATCACCCACTGGCCGGAATAAAACATTTAATGTGGACTCAGATTTAATAACTTTGGGTACAGGCAATAGAAGAATATGTTTAAATTACTGCTAGGTTTGGAAAAGTTGATTTCATCACCAAGAATTCTGTCTCTTCCACATCACTTCTTGTCAATTCTCTTACCATATCACCTCTACTGTGTATTAAACACCTCTGAAGCTCAGATATCTAGTTTTCAAACCTGAATTAAAAAAAAAATAAGATCCTGTCTCTGCTTAGCCAGTTCTTCTATTTCTGCAAAGCTATTTTTTTTATTACAAAGGGCTTGGTAGCTTCACACTAACCTAAGTTCCTTTATTGTCTCTCAGGTCTCAATAGAAGCAGATACTGCTTTCAGTCGAAAGACTAGATTCGTGTAAATGAGTTTGATCACCCAGGGGCACATTCAGGTGGCTCTCAGTAATTTGGTGCACTGGCAAAGGTGATAGTTGAAAGAAAACAGTGAATCTCAGAAATAGGTCATACAATGCTATTTTTCACATCACTGTTAAAGCATAAATATAGGGCTCATGTTGAAAGTCTTTGCTTGAAACTTGGTAAATAACTGAGTGGTGAACCACAGATACCCTTGGAACATCCCTGAGTACTGCTATCACTATTTCCAGTCCATGATTCAGTTTTCTCTGAGTTAAGGAAGGCATTTTTAAACTTAGCCAGACTGAGGTTTTTGAAAGAAAACATACAGTGCATTCATATCTAATTTGTGGACGGAATTTGCTGATGCCCATGCTCTTTATTTGCTTTGTAAGCTCTTCTTTACCACCAAGAACTTAGGCTTCTTCTGAGGTATGGAAAGTTTCATCACAAAATGCATAAAACCTTGCTCCAGCAGAGCTTCTGAACCAGCAAGATATAATACCATATCTGTGGGGTTTTGATTTTTAAATTATGTTTTGTTTTCCTATCTGTTCTTCATTATTTAGATTTTAAAACCAAGTTCCCCCATAAGAGAAATTAATGTTAGAGCAACTATACGGGCACATTATTAATAAATATAATAAACTATTTTAATTAAAGTGCTAGCATAGGAGTTAATGAGTACTAAGACTATTAAGAATTTATAATCATCTGTCGTTTCTGTAATAATATGAGAATTCTAAGTTTATGCACTTTTTCTAAATCCCACTGCTCTACCCAACCTTTGCTTATGTTTATTTACAGATCAAAGTGCAAGCAATGATCAGAGATTCAATGATCAGAGGCAGCACAGTTCTTTCTAGGATGGCATTTAGTGTTAAGAAGCTAAAAGGCTATACACAGCACTCAAATAGAGGACTGTTTGTCTCTTTTGTTAAAACAATAGGAACAAAATGAAAAAAAGCACCAGGAACTGATAACTCAAGGAGTTTAAGCTTCTGCAACTTCATTGTAGTTTTTTGGAGGGCAGTGAAGCAGGTAAGCTGCCCTCTCTGCTGCCACGGAAGTACTGACACTCCCATTGATTTTTGTTTCTGAAAGCCACTGACAGCATTGCTTAGCCCACTGCAGACTAAAAAAGCTTACATGTGGTTAGTCGGGCAGCCAGCCAGTGTTCACTTATGCAGTAACCCCACAGGTTTTCAAAGGATGCAGTTCTTGAAGGCAGCCCCCTGGAGTTCTCATGAATAAACTGGGGGAAACCTGCACGGAAATGTCACTGTCCCAGACTCACCTCACCTCTGTGTATCCTGCATGCATTTTGGCAAATGACTTTAAAAGCCCTGTCATATTAGTCTTGAGTGAAAACTGCAAATATATATATATGTGGACATAGTTTAGTAATAACTAAAAAAGAAATGGTCAGAAATCAAGCCTATTGGATTGTCCCCTGATCCCACTACTCTGATCGCTGCTGACAGTATCTGTGTCACTCAAAAACTTAAAAGGCACAGCATAACCTGCTTTTCTCTCTGACCCTGTGAGGCAACCAGCTAAAGTATTTCTGGCCAGAATTAAGCAGTTTCTTTCATGTGTGCTTGGTTCTCCTTTTACCCAGTCACTGGCTTACCTCAGTAATTTCTTAAAGATGTGAGTTCTTATGTTGGAACAGAAAAACTTATGTTAACAGATTTCAGTTGATGCCGAAATTTTATGCCAGCAGAATTTGAAGCTGGCATCCAGAATCCTCTCTGGAGTTTGGAAAGGAAAAGGATAGTTTTATCTGACTATTTTAATCTCCCCTAAATATAGACTCTAAACTGGCATTGTAGTTTCAGAACATTTGGAAAAGATTTAATCTTACTTTTCTCTCCCCTTCTTTTCAATCAGGGAACATAAACTGGATGACATAGCTTTATTTCATTTCTTCAGAATGTCTAAATGCAGAGAAAGTAATGACAGCCCATAACATTTGAGATTGTATTGAAGGTCTTTGCTGTTCCCTAGAACATTCCATGATGTTCCATGGTTCTTACACCTAAATATTTAACAATTTCTTTTTTGCATACCATTTTGCATCTGAATTTCTTTTGTACTTGCATATGAAGATTTCAGGATTGCAGTGAGATACCTGAGTGTTCTTTTTAAAAAAAAAAAAAATTTGTGTCTCTGAACAATCTGCAGTGAGTTAGGAAATCTGCATGTTGCCCCTTTTGGTATAGTATGGTATAAATCCATCTGTGAATATTTTGTAACATTTTTACTTCTGTGAAAGCAATCATATATTTTGGAGAGAACAATTGGGATTTTTCTGAAATACCTATAAGATTAATACATTCATAACCTGGAGGAAGGAAGGGGAGGAACTATTTATCAGGAACTGTAATGATACTGGAACAGGTTGCCCAGTGAAGTTGTGGGTGCCTCATCCCTGGAAGTGTTTCAGGGTCAGGGTGGGCGGGGCTTTGCACAATCTGGTCTAGGAAGAGGTGTCCCTGCCTGTGGCAGGGAGGTTTGGAACTAGGTGATGTTTAAGGTCCATTCCAACCCAAATCATTCTATGATAAACCTGTGATTTAACCTGGTAATTTTTCCCTGGAATAAACTGCAAGATAGCTAAGCAAAGTATTTCAAGTGTGTTGTTTTTAAACATTTGTGTAAATATCATTCTCAACTTTTTAATTAAGAACAGCTGTGGCGTCTATAGTGGTCTCTCTTCTACTCCTTGTTTTACAGGTGCACATCTAGTTACGCAGTGGGTTTACAGAAGCGTCATAGGACAAAAATGCTTCATTCAGTTTGCCAGTCTGTACAACCATGGGTAGCAGCAGATAGGCTGTAGAGCCATCTGAAAGCATGGCTATGTATATTTCTAACAGTGAGCATTGATAAAGAGTGTTGAAGAAGGATTAGGGTCTTTAATGATGATGATGATGGTGAGAGTATGAGCCTTGTTGAGCCATAAATTGCTTCCCTGAAGGTCTTGCTGATGTTTGCCAGGGAGCAGCAAGAGCTGAGCCAAGAGGGACACCATGGCCAATAGGGGCCTCCCACCCCAGTCTGAGTCCTCACTGCAGCGTGGTCTGTGTGCGCCCGTCTAGGGTCACTGAAGGAAGGGGCCGTGCTGTGTTGGGGCCAGCCTGGAGCCCGGGCAGCACAGCCTCCCAACTTGGGGGTTATGGTTGCTGTCACCATCCTGTCCATCACCAACACCACTGCACAGAACAGGTGGTGCACCCTCCAAGGAGCTGTGACACGCATTGAACCTTACAGTTTCTTCAGTCACTGCATTTTATTTTCTTTGGTGCATCGTTATTTAGGCTGTGGTTGTAGCCTCTCTGCAATAAAAGCACTCATACTGTTTTAGGCTTGTGAAGGAAGAGCCAAGAGGCATCCTGCTCTGTTAATATTCCATGACATGCTATCATAAAAACATCCATAAAATCACAAGCAATGGTGCAGAAAAATCATCTGATTGTTTATAAAAAAAATCTTCACTAAGGTTCAGATATGAGCTTTAAAAAGTAAAAGGGAGATGTTGACTTGTAAAAATGTATTTACTAAGACATCTGTTTTTTTCATGTCTGGTAAAGAGCAGCAGCTCCTTAAGAAACACACAGGGCACTTTCAGCAACTGTCCTGTAAATCAGATGTATCTTTGAGGGTCATCTCCTCTCAAAGTAAGCACTAGCTTTTTGGAAATAGCAGCCACAGCATATGAGTTGGGAGAGCTGTGTAGTCAGTTATCATGTACCTGTACAGGGATGTTTGCCAACTTCACTAAGTGCTTTTATTTTGTGACAGATTAAATCCAACGGCGAGCTACTCATTAAGAACGTTCAGCTGCGGCATGCGGGGAGGTACACGTGCACCGCCCAGACGATTGTGGACAACTCCTCAGCTTCAGCTGACCTTGTGGTAAGAGGTAAGGTTCTCCAGGTAAAATAGGATTATGGCTGGTTTTCACAGAGACAAACAAAGTGTTTCTGGATTGTTTAGAGTAAGTTATTTCTCATTAAGAAATGACAGTAATTAAAATGAGATATGTGTGAACATGCAAAGTCCTTGAAGCCTACTCAGGGAACTGATTCTATTCCAGGCATTTAGAGATCTAACTGATCATGTGTTTTCTCTTGTGTTTCCTGACACATGTCATTTTCAGAAACTTTGATAGTGAGGTGAGAAGCTGTAAGAGATATCCTCCAAAGAAACAAGGAAAGAAAGATCTTGGGACTGATGAACTTTTCTATACCTGCCAGCTTCAGGGCTTCTGAAGTGAACAGTCTTGTAGGAGAACAGGTCTCTCAGGCCTTACCTACCTGAGTCCTAAGAGCTGGGCTAGTAAGTATGCACATTACCAGGGTGGAGAGTTGACTAACAATTCTCATCTTAAAAATCAGCTCTTAGCAACAACTTTATGCATCCTCTGTGAAGAGTAAGAGACTGTTTCCACATGCAGTGATGTGTTTAGTCCCTGCTGTGAAGAAGTCTGAGGATAGCTAATCAGCAGATTAGCTTTCAGTGCCAAGATTTGAATTTTAATAAAAGTTGTTCATGAGCAATCCAGTAGTCAAGTGATACATATTTTTCCAAGAATGCTAAAGGGGAACTATTCTTGTATCTTAGGACAAGAAACAATCAGAAAGTTGATTGTCAAATTCATAAGCCATAGCCCAATAGATTGTGTAGAGTGTTCATGCTTACTTCTTTTTAAAGAATGGCATATAGATTCTTTTGGAGCCAGACTAAATTTTAATGCTTTTGGAGTCAGGAATGGAATTGCTTGCTTGTTAGAAAGATAAATTCGTTTAAACCAAGGAACAATAATATATGTTGGTATATTGATATGTTTCAGTTAATTTAATTTTATTCCTTTTGCTAAGATTTGTGGAGCAAATTGAGAGCTCAAGAGCTGAAGATACGTTTGGCACACTGTGTATAGATCTGGTGTAGAAATCTCATTCCATTCTTTCTGTTGAGTTGTTTTTGTTTTGGTTTTCTGTGGTTTATCTGTAAATACTGCAGAGAAATATATCCTGTTATTTCTTGCTGGGATTTTTTTAATATTCTCTGGGACTTGTTCAGTCAGATTGTTGGATAATTACCTGAATCATGTTGGTATATTATTATCTCTGAATGTGGAATTAGAAAATATTTCCCAATAGTTCTAATGCATTGCTTCTAGTTTTACACAACAGTCATTAACATAATCACATAACTATGTATCACACAGACCAGAAGCTAATAACAAAACTAGATCAGTCAATATGAAAAGAGGGATCTGAAAATATCTATAGGCCAAGTTTGAGGGGGTTTAGCACAGCTACTGAATATTGTGGTGTCTTTTACAGGGGAATATCCCTGTACTCTCACGTGTATGTGCGTCTCTTCTTAGCTTCGTATTCTACAAAAGAAATCACATGTACCTGTTGATCAGCACATTTTAGCCTCTCTTCTGGGGATGAAGGCACAGCACAGCAAGAATAAAGAAGTTACCCACACTAAGTAGAAGTGGGGGAGGAGGAGGACGAGGAGGACAAGGAGGAGGAGGAGGAGTTAAAAGAAATTTTTTGAGATTTAAAAAATGCATTTAGAAAAATTCAAGCATTCACTTCAGCAGATTTTTTTCTGTTATTATTGTTCAGAAATAAACCAGAAGAGGTTTGATGAAGAGATGTAATACTATTTATTAGATTTAGTGATACACCTGGAAAAAACAGGCAAGTTTTGGGAACAGAGGCCTGTCTCCTCAGATCTGACAAACTTCAAGCCAAATATGAATTGAGAATAATTGCTGTTATTATAACATGTAGCTATTTTAAGTGATTGGTTTGAGCAGAAATAATATATAATACTTGAAAAGCATAGAGGTAAGAGTGTGAGCTAGTTTAGGACAAGCAACTTCTATCTCTTATGACTTAGGTGGGTATTGGGAGCATAGTAGCATGCCATCAAGCCAACATCTGTATTTAGTTCATGACTCTTATATTCACTAGAGTTTTGAATTTTGAAATGAATCTTTGCAAATATATGTCTTTTGAAGAGAAAGAAAATACTCTTTAGAAATTATTTTATAGGTCCTTCTTGATGGTCAGGACTGAAAAGGCAGATTTGGAATGCCTGTTTTGTGGAAAAATGTTTTACCCTTGACAGCTTCTGTTCCTTGACAGTCGTCTTTGTGGGGTCACTCTAGTGCACAGAAGTTGTTCGATTTCACCCATGCAGTTCACAAGACTGCTTTTAGATCAGTGTGTGTAGTGCCTTCTGCATTTTGGCATGGATTTTTGAAATTCTTATTGTGGGAAGGCTTTTGTTGAATTGTTCTGCTTTCACTCAAATTATATTAATCTGTAGAAAGTTTGAATCTGGTGATAGGTTTACCACACTGAGGTGATATGAAGACCAAGAGAAATGTGAAGGGGTCTATAGAAATGTCTTTCAAGGTGCAATTTTTCTCCAGTATAAGCTGAAAGAATTTCCAGATAGATAAATTGCAGTGAGGGCCAATATGGCCCAAGCAGAACTACAGATTAAAGGTAGGCCACCAGTATGGTCATCATTAGCTGGAATTTAGGAAGATGTTGTGGGATTTTTTTTTTTACTGACTTCACTGTTATTTGAAAAAAAAAAGACCAGCAACAATTTTCACTTAAGAAAATTTCAATATTAGTACTTATGCAGGAGTCATGGAAGTTTCATTTGGTAGTTGTTAGATGCAAAAGCATTTATCCTCTGAATCACCATAGAGTATTGAAATGTATATATACATTTTCAGTCTGTTCTTAAGTAGAAAGTGAGACTCAAAAGCCTTGTATCTGATAAATACAAGTAGGAAGGTTAGTGAGTTTTCTTTTTCAAGAATACTTAATCTGTGAATTGAACTACCTTTTTTGTTGTTTTTTTTTTTTTCCCTCAGGTCCTCCAGGCCCTCCTGGAGGAATAAGAGTAGAAGAAATCAGAGACACTGCTGTAGCACTTACCTGGAGTCGTGGAACAGACAATCATAGCCCTATTTCGAAATACACTATACAGTCAAAAACCTTTCTATCTGAAGAATGGAAAGATGCCAAAACAGGTAAGAGTAATAAAGCCAGTAGGTTTTAAAGTGTTTGATTGTTAGAAAGCTTGGCTAATCAGAAAATAGTCAAAAAAAGAGGAAACCAGGGATGCTATTAATGTCTGCTACGGGGTTTTGGAGCAGATGCTGCCCTGTCAGCGTGTTGTTGTCAACAGTATTCCCAGCACTCAGAGGCCCTGAACAAGAAATACAGATATACGAGAAATACAGAAATACGAGGAATACAGATAAGAACAGGCCAGGGGTTTCACCTGGTTTTTACCTCTTTCCTTGTGCACATCATCTACTAGAACCACAAAAATTTATTTACAAGTTAATTTGGATGGCAAACGGATGCCTTCATTCCTGTATTTGTTATGCAGAAAGTTGGTTAAAATTGTCTACTTTTTCCTTGGAGCGGACTAAGTTCCAGTTGTTCTAAAACTGGCACCCCTGAAGAAAACATAGCTAAGATTATCGTTCTAACCACTGGATGTCATCATTGTGCCACATAATTGCAGTTGAGACACCTACCTGAACACAGGGCATGCTAATATGTATTTCTTTGCAAGATTTAACATAAATGCATAGATTATGGAAATATTTTTAAGCTACTAATATCTTTGAATGCTTTTTGAAAGATAACATTGCCACAAGCTATGCGGAATTGTCCTATCAGTATGATTCATTACGTCACCATAATAAATTATAGCTTTAAGTGCTTTTCTGTGGAATTAGGCCATCACATATCCAGCATTTCTAAGTACTAAGAATATTAATAGTTTCAGCTACTGTCTTTGAATTAAGTTGTCCTTTGAAACTACAGAGATAGATGTCTAAGTAACTGACATACTGCCTTGAATAAAAAGTTAAAAATACTAGATGTACTGCCTCTAAACTATATTTCTTTTCTATGTCGTATATTTAGCTCTATTGCATATCGTTATATACAACAGCCAGCACTAGTATATAACTTATGTTAAAGTAGCTTGGAAAATACAAAGATTCCCTAGTCCCTTCCCATGCCTTATATATTTTTATTAATAGTTTCTGTAGAATAGATTTTTTTGAACTTTAAAAAATTAATTTAGAACTGTTCAAATAATCCATGATTTGCTTTGGTAACAATATATGCAGGAGGGAGGATCCTTTTAGACCAGCCTCTTCTGTTTTCAAGACAATTTTTTTTCTTTTTTTCCTTTTTCTTTTTTAAAAAAGAAATTGGGAAGAAACGAGATTATAGGAAGGCACAGGAAGAATTTATAAACAGGTTGTGACAACACTGATACTGCTTCCATTTGTGCTCCCTGTTACTGGAACTAGAAATATGTGTAGGAGGTACAAGTGTTGGATTCAGATCTTCACTCTGTCTGAGTCAGAGCAGACACCTGAAGCCAACTCTCTCACTTCTCGGGAAGGTTCTCTATTTGCAGTATTATAGGCGTAATGGGATGCACTTCTCTGCATCTCTGAAGTTCTTCTGCTCCATAGAATTAATGAGATCGTAACTGAGATATGCAGTCAGACTTTGAGTCTTACCCTTTAGCATGTTGAGTGGCGTTTGCATCTTGAGTGAGACAGGGAGGAATCTAGATTGTTGAATTCCCTTTGTAAGAAGCTAGCAGGAAAGATATAATTTACTCAGAAAAGTTGAAATGAACTATTCAGATGCTTTCAAAATCATTGCTTTTTTATTTGAACCATGCTGAGTAGTTTTGTAATTTTGATTAGTAGATGATTCCCTCAAAAAATAGGTTAAATCACCATAGTAACCATCACTGGCACCACTGCAAGCTTTTACTTAATTTCTGGACTCCTCCCAATTTGGCTCAGTGTTCACTTTCATATCAAAGCATGATGAACAGTCCAAATTGATCTCTCATCAGTGTTTAGGCTATTATTTAGTGCTGCTAATTTTCAATGTGTGGAACCAAAAAAATATGCTTTGGCATTGCACTTTGAAAATATTGTTGTTAGTACTGCTACTACCATCATTCCCAAATCAAATAATACATCTCAAGTTGCATAATACCAAGTGTGTTTTACGAAAGAAATGTATTCTACTTCACAGTATGGAAACATGTGTGAATGGGTTATGTAATAAGTTGCTTACATTTATGTTGCTCTTTCCAGTTAAGGGAATCAGATTCTCCTCATGTATTCATAATTATTCTGGGAATTTGTGGCACAGTGAGATTAAATGAAGAGATTGAAAGTAGCCCTGGAAAAGGAAAGCGAAATTTATATCATAGCTTAGCTGCCATAGGAGGTTTGCAATGGCTTTACTGACTGGACAGAAAAATAATTTGAGTAAGGATGAGGGAGAGTGATGGCCAGATGGAAAGAAAATGGAAAGTGTATGATTTTTTCTCCTTCAGGACCTCACTTTGGAATTGAAAAATTTAATGATCATTAGGTAGAGGAAAGTTTTGTCACCATCCAGTGCCTACGTTGCTGTGCCTGGGTTTCTTTGCAGCTATTGCATTTAATTCCAAATCAGGTGCCTTTCCAGTGCAGAATATCTCATTTCTCATCTCCATCTGAACCCAATATTAATCTGACAAACAACTTTTGGCCTACGCAATAAATGAAAATCCTGTATCTTTCTATAACTGCAGACAGCTATAGAAAAAATTCTATTGACTGTAAATTGTAGAGTCATGAGTTATGCATTTTATTTATGGTAAAGAAGCTCATCCTTATGACCACAAGTCTTTCCGTAGTCTTATCCTTGCTGGATCTGAACTAGATAGTAGGTTGTAGCATGCTTACTAATTAGGTGCACCAAAGTAGGACCACATTTAATAAACCACTCATTATCCAATTGATCAAACCGTACTTTTGCATATATCTAGCCCTTGTCTATATCCTGATTTCTTATTTTACTGTTTTTTCATTCCAGATTTCTCATTGCTTTTGTTGGTAGGTAAAATGAAATTCTACAACTACAATATGTAATTAGTAAAGATATCTCATAAATATATGCACTTCTTTTGCTGGCTCACACCCAGTTAAAACGTGTGAGTCTATAAGGGTTTATCCAAATAGTGTCATAGTTTCCAAATTCCCAGTCACTGGCATGAGTACTCCTTGTAAAATCTGATATTCCTAATGTGCTACACCTTCCCTTGGCTATTTGCCGTTTCAGAATAGTGGTGGTTTTGCTGAAATCAGCAACATTGTTGGCTGACCTTGTTGTAAAGATGCTGTTTGCTAAAGCAGTTTCTTTTTTTTTTTTTTTTTAAGACCCGTCAGATATTGAAGGAAACATGGAATCTGCTACAGTGATTGATTTAATTCCATGGATGGAATATGAGTTCAGGATAATAGCAACGAACACGCTGGGAACAGGAGAACCTAGTATGCCGTCACAGAGAATAAGAACTGAAGGCGCTCGTACGTAATCAGAAAATGTCGAGTTTTTTAACATGCTTCTTTATTTACATATTTTTATTACTCAGTTGTCTAATTTTCTTTTTTATTTGAAGAAAGCACTTTAGAAGATGCAAGTCTAGAGAATCTGTTTTCAGCCACCCACTACTATAGATCTTAGTAAGCAAGTACCAGACTGTCCACCTGTAATATCATCAAAGCAGACAAGAAAAAAATAATTTGTGATACAAAACAGCAAATTTGCCTCCATTACTGAAACAGAATCATACTGTCTCTTTCGGAGAGCCTCCACCGTATCTATCAGTCAGGTTGTGTGTGTGAATGTGTACACGTGTTTGGGAGCAGGGTACAGGACTTGGGGAAAACACGTGTTTAACAAGGAAAATGTTGATTTGCAGTTTGGTTTGCATTCTAACTAACAAATACAGTACAGGAATACAGTACAGGATGCATGTTATACTGGATAATGCCATTTTTTTCTGTGATTGAAGGTTTGGTCTTGCGTCTTCTTATTTCACCTTTAAGATGTGACATTATCCGACACAACATACGCCCTTATCAGTCTAATTGCTTGGTGTTAAATTCTCAGAGCATATTTAAGGATATCCTTTAGGATCAGGCATGTCCTTTTTAAAATGAATTCTCCAAAATGAGGAATTAGATGTTATTATTCAAGATAATGCATTCTGGTTTGGCTGTACAAAGGAGATAACAGCAGTGCTCTAGAAGGTAATGTATTACTGCGAAAAGACTGTGTCCAGCAAAGCCTGTGTGTTAGTAGATCCTCCTTAACGCATATTAGCACGCATGTGCAACCTAGATATAGTTACAGTTGTCCCATAGTTGAGACTTGAAACTAAAAATGCAAAACCAATGTGTAAAAATTATTTTTTTCAATTGCATGTGCTAGGTCATTGCTTTGATTAGACAGTATTTTCAAAATAAAGTGTATTTGCTTTGCAAATTTCAAAGCATTTATTAAAAGACCCCACATCTGATCCATTAAAAATTGTGTTTCTTCGGGAGAAAGGAAGAATAGATTGGTTAAATTAATCTGGACAGGGGAGGAAAAGCCATAGAACTTTAATACTAAAGGAAAAGGAGATTACTGCCTATAAAATAGACTATTGGCATCCTATGTTTTATGACTCAACAGCTGTATTTGAAGGCCTAGGAATCGAAATGAATCTAAACTGTTTAGTCTGTTGTCTGATTCCCCATGCCCAGCACCGTTGTCATCTCTGGCAGACTGTGGGATATTTTTGGTGAAACAAAGCAAAATGTTAACATAGCCTTCCTAGGCATCCATCAGCATTTCTTGCCATGCCAAAACAGGGTGTAAATCAGTAACAGTTTGCACATGGACTTCTGTGCCCAAGTGCATTTCTTTCCAGGAGCTGGAATTTGCTATGAGCAGCAACAATAGGATTTGGGATGTACTGTCAACTTCAGAGTACTGCAGAACCAGTACCGAATGTGCATTTTTATGTAAATCTGAAGAAGGAAAATATTTTCTTTCACAAACAGCAGCCCATATCCACACATTGTAGCTATTTTTAACAGTTGTTCTGTGTTAAACAGCAGCAACAGCGCTGTGTCTTTGTTGTGCTGTATGAGTGACAGAGAATTTCTGTTAAATGTTATCTGTGTGTTTTTCAGTTTTGAAGTCTTTATGTAGATAACTGTAATTTCAGTAACATTTTCATTAGCGTGCTAAGAGGTTGTGCTATGATTTTTCTTTCTAATGAAGTCTGTTTGCTTCATCAACACTTTTCACAGTGATTTCTTGAAATTGAATGGATCAAAGTGTGCTTTTATATATTTTAGCCTCTGGATGCATTAGTGTAATTGTCCAAGTATGGCTGTCTGAATTATTAGCCTGGTCTTAATGGAGAGTTTAATGGTTGAGAGAATGAGGGTGATTCTCTTGAAAAGAGTGATTTCTAAGGCATTAGACAGTCTTTATTTTCTTCTCTGGTAACCTGTTTATCTTCTTTGACTATTGCTTGTATTCTAACAAACCCCTGCTTAGCAATAAAGTTATATGCTTGTAACAGATAGTGTGACTACTGTGTATTTCCGTAATAACAAGGTCTAGTGATAAGTTCACGCTTCCTCTAAAATTCTCATGATGTGTATGTTTAATTTTGTTATCTACTAATTTGTTTTCTGTAAGGCTAGAAATAAATAATGCAAACCATGCACTGAATGCTGATTTCAATTTAAAATATATTGTTACATATTTTTATCCTTTCTGAAAGCATTACTTCTTCTCTGCTTTGTGTTTTTCCTCAGTAGACCCTCAGAGAAGGCCTCAGGAAACATCTTACTTAAATAGTGCAAGAGGACTTGGGAACTAACCCTTTACTATTTTGTGACATTTACTGATTAGTGGAGAAAATGCCTGAACATATAAGAATTTTTAACACAAAGAACATATTCTTGTATATAGGGCATGTAGCTAATGCATGATTACCTGGGGCATATTTAATGCACTATATGTGCCAGTATAGGTTGGAGACTGAACTACTGGCACTATATGTGCCAGTATAGGTTGGAGAGCAGCACAGGGGAAAGGGGCCTGGAGGTCCTGGTGGACAGCAGGATGACCATGAGCCAGCAATGTGCCCTCATGGCCAAGAAGGCCAATGGCATCCTGGGGTGTATTAGAAGGAGAGTAGCTAGTAGGTCGAGAGAGGTCCTCCTGCCACTCTACTCTGCCCTGGTGAGGCCACATCTGGAACATTGTGTCCAGTTTTGGGCCCCTCAGCTCAAGAGAGACAGGGAACTGCTTGAGAGAGTCCAGCGCAGAGCCACAGAGATGATGAAGGGAGTGGAACATCTCCCTTATGAGGAAAGGCTGAAGGAGCTGGGTCTCTTGAGCTTGGGGAAGAGGAGGCCGAAGGGTGACCTCATAAAGGTTTATAAATATGTCAGGAGGACGGAGCCAGGCTCTTTTCAGTGACATCCAATGACAGGACAAGGGACAATGGGTACAAGCTGGAACATAGGAGGTTCCACAGAAACATTAGGAAAAACTTTTTCCCTGTGAGGGTGACAGAGCACTGGAACAGGCTGCCCAAAGAGGTTGTGGAGTCTCCTTCTCTGGAGACATTCAAAACTCGCCTGGACGTGCTCCTCTGCAATCTACTGTAGGTGTCTCTGCTCTGGCAGGGGGGCTGGACTAGATGATCTTTTGAAGTTCCTTCCAACCCCTAACATTCTGTGATTCTGTGATCATCTCCTCAGTTTTCAGTGGTACTTTCTGTGTCCTCAGTACTGACTGACAGCAAATAAATACACAAACATGAGAGAGGATAGCAATAGAATCATGACACAGTGCAAAGTCTTACAGAAATGAGAACATAGGACTGATTTGTAACAGAGTCCTTGAGAGTGTCCTGCTTTACCATTCAACTGTACACTAATGGTAGATCAACAGATTTTATTTCATTACACAGAATATCAGTGTAAAATGCACTTAGTAAATTACTAAGTTCTGTGCCAGCCTCACTTCTGAGCATCTGCCCATTCTGAATGTGCCAATCTGAAGACATGTGCCCCTAATGTAGAGTAGGATGAGGATGCCAATACTTCAAAGATATATCATAGAATCATAGAGTCGTTAAGGTTGGAAAAGACCTCTAAGATCATCAAGTCCAGCCATCAACCCAACACCATCGTGACCAGTAATCTAATTCCCAGAGTGCCAGGTCTTCATGTTTTTTAAACACGTCTAGGGATGGTGACTCCACCACTTCCCTGGGCAGCCTGTTCCAACGCTTCACCACTCTTTAAGTAGCGAAATTTTTCCTACTATCCCATATATCCGTGGGTTTAACATTACACATTGCAAGTAAATATATTGAAGTAGATGGAACTAATGGCAGTCTGTTAAAGTAAATACATGTGCAAGTCCTGGGTGCTTGAGCCCTTGTCATTCCAGTGTCAGAGCATGCAGAAGAACAATACTCAGTGCTTCTCTTAAGGCCTATGAGGAGTGTTCCATTTCTAAATATTCAATGAAATATTTGTAGAGAATATAACTGAAAAGAAGAGTGATTGCTAGCAATGGTTAGAACTGGCACATTTCCTGCAGCAGTAGCTATACATTAGTCTTGGCAAGACCACAGACTCACAGCTATTACAGACTATCATTATTTTACTGGTGTGTGCCACGTGTGCTTATTGGCCCTGCTGGTAAAAAGAGAATAGTGGTATTTTTACTGACTGCATATTTTGTAGTAATTTTTCTTGTCTCTTCTATTTTTCTAGCTCCTAATGTGGCTCCTTCTGATGTCGGAGGAGGCGGGGGAAGCAATCGAGAGCTGACAATAACATGGATGGTAGGTATTGCACTGAGATGGCATGAAGCCTGTGGTTTCTTGTGTCTGATCTTGCTCCTCCTCAAACCTGTGGATGATTTGTCACTGGGTCCTGTGAGAGCACGATTTGGACACAGTATATGTAGGTTTTCAGACTTTTCTCATAAAAATAAGTGAAAAAGGAATGGAGAAGACAGTATTTTAGATCTTTATGTGTTTGACATTTCTGAAATATGATCTAAAGCATTGTCTGAGTATGTTTCAAAGAGATTGAAACACATACTGACTATGATAATGCATTGATGCCACAGCATTTGAAAATTCTGCATATTTTGTCTTTCTTTGAGCCTTTTTTAAGTTACAATCTGAATAGTGTGCAGATTTGATTACTACAGCTGAGAGTATACTGTTTAATTATGACTTTCATGTGCTGTGCACAGATTTACAGGCTTTATGAAAAAGAAGAAAATACTTTGCTATTCTATAAACTAACCTGTCATAATTACTAACAGGTTTCAAGAGAATTTTTGTATATTAACCTTTTATAAGTTTTATGCTAGCGTGACTGGTAACACAAAAACAATGTTACTTCATACCACAGTTTAGCCATTCATTGACATCTACCGGATGCTGTTTTTCTTTTCCTCCAAGGCATTAATTTTTCTTTAGTCATCATGTATTAAATAAAATATAACATGAGAGGATAAGAATTTATAAGCAAAGTTGTTGTGTAGGCAGAGGTTGCATGGAAGAGAGAGTTGAAGTCTTCTGAAGGGTTTTTGGGAAAGCTAGGAAGGAGAAATATAGCAAAAAAGCACCTATCTGATTCATGTCCAAGCCCATTAATATCCAGCAAAAACAGTGTGGTGGAAGTATTACCTTTGGCAAAGAAAGATGATTAAATGTTTTACTTGAGAAAATTAACAAGTTTAATTTGCTAATGACCACCTTCATAAGGCCATGACGCACATAAGGCACATTATGCTATTTCTATGTTTCTGAAAAAAGAAGATCTACGCTTTTGTTAAAATAGATTGAAAAGATTATTTCTTAGTTGTACTAACAGTAGGTTGAGAAGTAGGTGTATCTAATTGGTTTGATTCTGATTTTTATTTATTTTTGAAGAGCAAAAGTCAAATAAAAACACATGCAATCGTTAGTTTCCAATGACCTAGATTATTTTGGTTTTTCTTCACAAGTACTGTCTTATCAAAACTTTAACAAAACGACAGCTACTTCTTGCATTTTATTTAAAGACCCACAGTTGTGGCATTTTCAGTAGAATGAAACTTGACTGTGACAAAAGTAAAAGAAGAAACTTACAAGCAAGAGAATAGTGACTAATGCAAAATCTGAAGATAATTTCAGTATTTCCTATATGCCCAAGTACATTTATAATCCAGTTATTTTTCTTACCCAATGTCATGTTTTTTTAAAACTGTCAGACAAATTAAGCATGGCTTCAAATATTTACTTCCCAAGAATCTTCCACTACTATGTCTAGCGAGTGGTTTTGAATAGAAGTACTAGATTTACGGAGCCTGCCTGACAGACAACAATGTACCTGTATGGCTAAGATAAAGGTGCATATTGATTCTGCCAAATGTGCGGACATTTGCATATGCTACTCAAAATAGTCCTTAATTAAGAAGAGAAGAACAAAATGTATGGCAGGGTCACATGTTACTG
>NW_009707928.1:0-37290 GCF_000703405.1 Apaloderma vittatum | reverse complement strand
TTTCAGCTTTTGTTATGATTAATAAGCCCAGGTTGAATGAGACAGGTAGAGATGCAATCAAAGCTCTTCTGAGTCTTGTTTTGAAACTGGAACTGAGAAGGGGAGCCAGGAGTGGCAATCCTGTTCTTCCTTATTTTTCTTCATTTTTCTTTCCCTCTTCCATTTTGTCTTTCAAAGTTTTCAGTGGATCCTACAAACTGTTCAAGTACATTTACTGACTTACTGAGTGCAGCCGTTGGAGGGCAAGCTGCTTTCAACATTTTATTTAAGACCTTCCAGAATACAATTTTTAATGGCCAATTGTGGCTTTCTAAACTTTGTTCTGACTGAAAATCGTTCTGAGACTAGGGCCGCATCCAGGCTGCTTACTTTGGCACAGGACATATGATTCTGGTTTATTTTAGGCAGCTGCATGCAGTGATAGATTCAGAAAATAAGCTGTCGAAGGTGGACCGTGGTGTATGGAGGCCACCTTCCAGTTTTCGATGGAACTGAGCTACTGTTCTGCAGTTAAATATGCAGGAAAAAAGAACAGCAAGCAAGAGAAAACCTACTGGTTACTGAACTCGGTGGATGGTAAATCCTGTTGGATTCTGGGCCTTGCTCTTCTGGCTGGGAGTACAGTACATGAGAGAGATGACATTTTTAGAGACTTGAAATGTTTTAGTGGTAAGTGTGCTTCTACTGCAGACCTGCATAATGAAAGTCATGCATATTTAAATGGGGTGGAAGCAAACAGTAGAAATGAACCAAGAGAAAGTGGAACCTCAGTTTGGTGTTTTTACAATGCACATATCAATGCTTTCTTTATTATTTTTGTTTTTAAGATCCATCTGTACTGTTGGCTACAAAAATGAATGTTTTATCTTTTGCCTCTTTAGCCTTTGTCAAGAGAATACCACTATGGCAATAACTTTGGTTATATAGTGGCTTTCAAGCCATTTGGTGAGAAAGAATGGAGAAGAGTCACAGTTACTAATCCTGAAATTGGGCGGTATGTCCACAAAGATGAATCAATGCCACCTTCAACCCAGTACCAAGTAAAAGTGAAAGCTTTTAACAACAAAGGGGATGGACCATTCAGTCTCACTGCTGTTATTTATTCAGCACAAGATGGTGAGTAGAGGTACCAGATAAGTTCTACACTGAGGATCCAGATCAGAACAACAAATTTCAGTAGAGAGAACCTGGTCCTTGACACTGATTTGTATAGCAACATGTACCTTCAGCAAAGAGGGCGTATATTGCTCACGTGAAACACTTCCAGTTGTTCTGAATAAACAGCTTCAGACTTGCTTTCGGTGTGATGCAGAGCACTTGGTTTTGCTTGCTTTAAACGAGCCATACACAGAAGTATCCAAGATTCTTCACACAGCTTGTTAACAGATTTAAGAATTTAAAAAAATAAATTCTGCTATTCATACTGGTCGCTTAAAACATTTACATCATTATCCAGTAATGTCTCTCTGATCTTAATACATGTATTTGACATATGTGTAATTTTTTTTCTTCTTAACAAACCACACTAAAGGCTATTATTCCAGTAGATCAGTGCCAGAATTTAGTCCAAAATTATGAAGGAATGATAATTCAGTTGTATCTAGTTGTATTTCCAGCATGTTTAGAGTCTAATATAAATTATGACTGCCACATTATTTTTTTCTGATTTGGATATTAGAGCTATCAAGTGAATAATTTAATGAAAACTTCTTTGACATTTCACTAAAATATGTTTTCTTAATTCTTACTGGAGTTATTTCACATGCTGTGATCTTTAGGACTAAAGTTTAGATGACATTTCCAAACTTAAGAGGAGAAAGTACTAGAAGGGTTACCTTAAATCAGAAGAAATATATACAACGTCCTAATTGCAACATAACCACTCAAGCCTGTTTTTTTAAAAAATGCAGTTTACTAATTTCTGCCAGAAAACCAATTGCTTACATTTTTCTTTCCGTAAAGTAGAATCTCCTTTACATAGTCAACAGATCCAGACCAAAGAGCCAAGAGGAGGGATATGATAACAAGGCCACTTTCTCACACTTCCGACTCTGTTCTTTACTCTGTATATTTTATGGGAGATTTATGTTCATGATCCCCATTAGCACTAATGGGAACTTTGCACACAAATCGCCCACACACAGAGAAAAGATAAAATAGTCCTTTTGTTTCTTACAATAATTCAGGATTCAAGCTAGCAACACTTAGCTATCTGAAGAGGTTAATACTAATACTTTTTCTCAGAAAAGCGTACCTTAGGATATTATCTTCAACAGCTGGTGCAGCAATAGAGCGGTTGTTTTTGCAATTGTATAAATGAGTTAGTAAATAGCTGTGGTGTAATAAAAGCCATTATCTGCCATTTCACTATCCATCCTTTCTCAGAGACATTATCGACAGTTGACTGATAAGTTCCCACATGTTTCTGCTAGGGTCATACTAACCATGTCAGGGACAGCAGTGTGTTTGTATAGCTCTCTGAGTTCAGAGACATGGCAGAGCCTAGTAGCTCCAGAAGACAGGAGAAGCAAATGTGCAGTAGTGCCGGCCTCCAGATAAAGCAGTCACTTCAGTGGCTGCTGGTGTTCTAACATAGACTTCAGCAAAGTCCAGACACGTGATAGAAGTACTTTTGGTTAAACAATGCCAAATGCAGGCAGCAAAAGGAATGGAAGTTCAGTGACCTTACTTTTTTTTTTTTTATTTCAAGCACAAGAGTCACAAAAGCAGTAAGATTCATGGTATTCCAAACCTTACCAGCAGTACACAGAGCTCCAGTGCAGAGCAATGACCCTGACTACTGACTGTATCAAATCCAGGAGCTGCAGGGCAGATGAAAAGGAGTTTTTCCAGTAGGTATTATGGAGGTTATTCCAAAGAGCATTCTGCAGAGTTTTCTGCTGGCATCAGGACTTGTACAAAGTCACCTCTGTGCCTTGTAGATACTTACTGGCTCCCAGCCTTAATTTTGTATAGTTACGCTTAGAAGAAAATTGTGTGATGACCACTATCTTTTCAGTGAAGAGAATATATTGTGAGGCCCACTTGATTACTTCTGTTACTGATAGAATTACTGTGTTAGCAGGCTGTAGAAAAGCAGATGATGTCATCTTTCTGGCTCAGGAGAAACTGCAGTGTATTTATAGAACATAAATGTCAAATAGGCATAAATTATTTGGAGCTCATAAACAAGCATGAGCAGATGAAATGATTGTTTAGAGTATTGTATCAGCAAAACCTCTGGAAGTGGAACTTTTCATTATGAAACATTTTGACAAATTCTGTCATTGGTACAATGGAGAGGAGTGTGACAGTGATTTGGGGATAGATTGGACGAGCACACCTATTCCACCAGTACCTCTGAATCAGCAAGTGATACTACTGCCATCAGGCAACACAACTTCTCAAAGGTATTAGTGAGATTTCAAGGCAATATGGTCATACAGTATGCCATATGGATATGTATAAACAAACATACATACATAAATATATGTACACACATACAGCATTTCCACTAAGTTGTGTATGTTGTAATAGATCTATGTGTGTCTAGTTATAACTGTCAGACACTTTAGTGACTGGGGAATTTCTGTTTTCCCACATGTTTTAAGCCAAGTTCCATGTCTGACAACTACTAGTCATACCTGCCATTGCTAGTAGTGAGTAATGATTGCTAGTAATGAGTGCACAGGCCTCTTGCTTATCTAAATTACTGTCATTGTGAAAACAATTTTGCAACAATGTATCATTTTTTTAATTATACATTTGCATTATTAACAGTCACTGAAAGACAATTACAAAAGGTAACTTTGCATATAAGATTATTTTGTTACCTAGGATACTTTTCATGAGAGATATAACTGATTTTTTTCTTAGCAGTGGCTGTTTTGATGCATAGTTGACTGAATGCCCAGTTGGAAGATTAAGTATATGAAAGCTTTCCTCAGCTTGGGCTGCCATGCCCTGTCTGTTGCAACTTGTTTCAAAAGATTCGCGACAGAGAACTCTTCTTAGCTTGGAAAACTGTTCTTAGCTTGGAAAACTTTATCTTTTATAGACATTGCTAAGTTTATGCCTCTTTTAATTCCTTGCCCCACTTAAAATGCAAGCAATGGTGAAATTAAGTTTCTTATAATGAAGCTAGAAGTTAGTATTCTAAGCCTTGAATGAAAGCCTATCACATTATAATGGTCTGTATCCTACGTTGGCTGCTGTCCAGAACTAAAAGCACAAACAAAATCAACTGTATGATGGTAGAAGAGTGCTCTTGGATTATTTTATGCCTATGTTCAAATTTATAATGTGTCCCTGGCCAGCTCTGTATCTCATATCTGGTCTCATAAAAACTGTGTATCATTGTGTCTGAATGGCATACACGTGTGTATTTGTGTGTACCTACTTCAAAAAATCTGATGTATATTATCTGTGAGCTGCTGTCCAATTTAGTAAAAGATTGCTGGATGCTTCATTCTATTTATTAAGGCCTGGTTTTAATTTACACAAATTTCAACATGGAATCTGCTGAAGCGTACAAATACATAGTCTGAGCCAAGTAATAGGATCATTGCTTTGTTTTTATAGAGTCATTTCCAATACAGATCATCACTGAATTTAAAGTTTACTCAAGTAAAACCAAATTAAAGACTAACACACTTGGCTTCCTGATACCCAGAAAATAATATAAAATACTGAAGTGAGAAGAGCGCCTGTAAGCAAGTATAACAGTATCACTGAATAAGATTGGATGTTTAACATGTGCTTCATCTTCCAGCTCCAACTGAAGCACCTACAGAAGTGAGCATAAAAGTTTTGTCATCTTCTGAAATGTCTGTTTCTTGGCACCATGTTTCTGATAAATCTGTGGAAGGATATCAGGTGAGTCTAGAGGTGACACTCTATATCTGCTCATTGATTTAATTTCAGTAGTTAAATGCCAGAATAATTCCCGCTCTAGCATTGTATTTCTTAAGGCTCACTTCTCTTCAGTTTTGAGAATTTCACGTCCTGCAAAACAGATTATTTTTTGTACTATGTGCTTCATTAGTGAAATATTAACAAACGTATGTGTTCACTATTCAACTGAGAAATGCATCATTATTTCCTAAAAGAACCTCGTCTATGTTATGTAGTTGAATGCCTATACTTTCTCAAAACATGTTGAAATTTAAATAAGTTTTGGGTGTAATTGTCAACACAGATATGAAATTGTGGGCCACTAACTTGTGGCCCATTCATATTATCAGCAGTTATTAATGTAATTCACCCACCTATAGTAAGTGGGACTACATGACAAACGCCCAGAATCCAGTATAACAGAGACGATGCTACTGTGCAAGACAATGTTTTTCTCATGATTTCTGTGCTCCACATGAAAAAGAGCTTCAGGGTATGTTCACCTGGTCCAAAACTTACGTGGTGCTACTGCTCAAATTGTTCTTGTCCTTGCCCAAAGATCACAACAGCCACAGAGTGGGTGCAGCCAGAGGTGGCCACATAGCACTCCAGCAGGGAAGCCTTAATATCATCCACACACATGGATGCTGATGAACTCTGCAGTGTACAGCCGGCTTACTTTGGCTGCATTCCAAAACAGGGATTTGGGCCTTAGTTTGTTAGTGACTTGCCTTGTGATTTAAGTTGTCAGCTGCTTGATGGTAGCCTCTCTGTTCCAAAATCAGCACATACAAATGTGGAGCAACCTCACAGAATGTATTTTAATAGCTGAAATCTATGAATAAATGTTTTTTTAATTAGAAGTATTTGTTTATATGTTTCCTGATCTCTGATTTTGTCTCCATGAGATATATATGTAATACTTTAGGGATACCATAACAAGGTCATAGCAAAATTCTCAATGGAAACTAATACAATGCCACATATAAAACTTGATTCTACATAGTACACACATAATGTTTTAAAATTACAAGCAGAGGACACTGGAGTTTGAAATTAAGACACTGGCATCCTAATTTACTAAAACAGGCCGCCAATTTGGTGTTTGATTGGGACCGTGCAGCTAGAACAGGATAGACAAATCCATGGTCATGACGGGAGCTGGCTGGAATGCGTAGATGTGTGAGCTCCAGCGAGCCAACCATTTCACGGTGTTGCGCTCCCAGGCTGGACAGTCTGCATGGAAACTAGGCACAAAGCCTGAGCATCCTGAATAACCAGCACAGACACTTGGCCGGTGCACACTGGGGCACTCGTGGGGCTGCAGAGGGAGGGACAACAAGGAGCTCTGGGAGAGGTTGGGATTGTGGTCAGGATAGACTGTGACAGTGGGTGTTGAGAGTTGTAATAGGGAATGGAAGTAGAGAAGGGGTAAGGGTAAATGGGGAAAGAATATGGTGGGAGAACATTCCCATAGGCAACCCACTTCTGGTCATTTTTTGAATTTTACTTTATTTTACGTAAAGCCATCTGAGTTGGTGTTGGAAGACATCAGGGGAAGAAGGGAAGGGAGAGGTTTCAGCAGGGAAGAACAGGATGAGTGGAACAGTCTATAGAAAAAAAGGAAAAAAGTCCTAAGGAAACGTGGAGGATTTGGGGGATGAAAAGAGAATAACTGCTGTTATGAAGAAAGGTGAGAGATCCTGGGAATGGGTGATCTCTGCTGCACAGAATATAGATGTGTGGATTGTGGCCTTATTTTGATAGCTGGAGTGTAATTTCATCCATTCATTCCTAGAGAAATACTCCGCTTACACGAATCCAGTCTGAACTGGGTGGCTTGAATATATAAAGTGATCAGTGGCATTAGAATATGAATTTTGGGGTTTTCCTCGTTTTCTGAAGTAATCTAGTTATCATGACTGTGGAAGAATGTGTGGCTACACAATTACGAGACTGAGAGGCATGAATTACTGCCCTATGGAGCTCAGTGAGGTGTCAATTCTGAGATCTTTTTCTCTAAAGCAATCACCACCTCCATTCTAGTAGAAGGGAAAGCAGCAAAGGGCAAGCCTGTGCATTGAGGGCCAAAAGAAAGGTTTGTGCTACTGAAAACCAGATACCCCATCAGTCATCGTAGAATGGAATCATAGAATGGCCTAGGCTGGAAGGGACCTTAGAGATCATTTTAATCCAGCCTCCCTGTCGCCAGGGATGCCACCTCTCAACTACATCAGGCAACAGGAGCTGTAGCGTAGGGCACAAATAAAAGGCAGCTATTCTGAAAGGTGAAGAGTGCAGATAGCTTTTGTGAAGTTACAACAGAAGTTGTGGGAGAAGGAGCATTCATGTCTGGAGGGGTCTGTCTCTAGTGACATCCGAAAGTATTTATTTTTTAATTACTGCTCAGCTGTACCACAGGTTAGCAAAATCCCTTTTTCACTAGAACACTTTCTCAGTCTCATTTTGGTCTTCATTATTACCGGAAAATAGCGTAAATGACCTTTTAAATGATAGATTTTAAGAGGTGGGAGTACCCTGGGCAAAGTACTTGAAGGTATTTCACCTGTGACACAATGCTTTTCACACCAGGAGGAGTCAGATTTCCTTGACATTAATGCATACTGTGAGGATGACTGCCCTCATGGTGATGAGTGTGAGCTGATACATTTTGCCATTACAGAGGAGTATCCTCAGCTCACACTTAAAGACGAGATAAAGTATGAAAACTATTTCCATCCATATAGAGAATTTAAGATTTACGAGTTCTTACAATAGCCTGCTGAAAGCCACAGCTCTTCAGTGCCTGCAATACCAAAGACATTATCCATATTTCCTGCTGCTTCTATGCAGCATATATATTTTATTAAATCTAGCACTACTCCACTCTACTACATTGTCCCTTGTTTACTGAAATATGCTTATTAGCATTCTTTCTTAATACGAATGTATCTCTTTTATGTCTCTCCTATGTAAATCTTTCATGAATGTGAGAACTGTTGTTTCATGTCACAGAAACAACTTCTGATGTGTTTCAGTGTATTAAAATTTGAATACGGGAGAGGATCATGAAAGAGAGTGTTTTCCCTGATTACGGCACAGAGGACTGCACTAATTTAAGGTGGCTAAGGCATTCCTTCCCACAGTTGGATTCTGCAACAAACTCTAGAGCTGAGTTGAAATACCCTTCTGTGTCCTTTGGGGGTTCATTACCTATGGATTACCCTAACAAGGTAAATGCAGAGGACCAGGAAAAATGTAGACTGTCCAGGATTGTTATTCTAGCTCTTTAAGAAAAAGAGAATGCACTACTGAGAAAAGTGAGGAAAGGTGACATTGAAAAAATTGGGCATTTAGTTCTAGATACCACTTCCACAGAGGCCAGAGAGTGAAAGACATTTCCAAGTTACTTCAAGACACTTAAATTATTTAAATAGCGAGACAAGAAATACATAGATAGCATAGAGAAGACAGTACTTTTTCTTAGCTCTCAAGGGAGTTGTCTTCAATTTTTTTTTCCTTTTCCAAGAGTAGTTACAATGATCCGACTATGTAGATATGACTGTATATTAAATGAAGCAGTAAAGAAGAAGGTTCTAAGTGTGTGACACCCAGCTCACACACTGTAGTAGTTAAATCCACAACAGTGTAGCCAAGAACAATAATATTTGGAATTTAAAATTAATTTAATTTTTGAATTATATTACTTCTGTCTGAAATGTAATATGCTTTCAGTGAAGTAATTTACATTTTCATTCATTATTCTCACTTGTCTTGTTTGATGCTGTATATTACTTGTTATATTATGCCTTTAGCATCACTGTAGTGCAAATAAACAGTAGGATTGTACAAAGTTGCAAGTCAGAGGTATTCAAAGCCTGCCAGCATATGCCCTATGATTAACAAAAGCTTCATATAAAATGTGTTTGCCATCTTTAGGTAAGGCAGGTACTTAATTAACGTAATAGAACATACTAAAAATGAATTAGTTAGTCTTCAATGGTGGGTTAATATCAACAACAAAGCTACCATTGGGCCTGTCATAGTTAATAAACTTTTGGCCACCTAAAACTTCACAGGCATCCCTTGCTGCAGGCTAGAAACTTGTTTGAACTTATGGACAGAGATAGACATGACGTCCTCTAGCTCCTGATTATACAGACTCTCACACTCCAGTCAGCCATTTGTAGTTAACAGCTTATGATACACAGCTGATTGCATTCAGCAACCACAGCTTATCTACAACAGTTTGTTAATTACAATCGTATGAAAAAGAATCCTGACTTGAAGATTGTAATCAGGACTTCAGCTCAGCTGACTATGACAGCTTCAGATCCACGGCCCTTTGAAACCATTACTCAAGTGGAGGTTACCACCTTACTGGATGGATTGGGTGCACATTCCTCACTCATTTTGGGGCAAAGGCTGTTGACTCTGTAAAATAGTCCCCTCAATAACTGGAAATTTCATGACTGTGAATGTCTAAATTGCAGTAAACTGATGTTTAGGATGCTTAGTGGATTAAACTTCCAAAATGCTGTGCAGGACACGCATTTATGTAACTAAAAATTACCTGGGTTTGCGTGCTGAAAGGCAAATATCCATGCTATATTTAAAAAAACAGAGACACTTTTGGCCTGCAGATACAATCTGATTCTCTCTGCACCAGGGAGGAAGGAGAAAAGCTGTTAAGATATTGTCACATTTATAACAATTGGAGCACGAGTAACCAATACCTCTGGTGGGCAAGACTGAGCCATCAAACACTGAGAGGGGACTTTAGTATTTAAATGAGTGATATTGGCTGTTACTGTGTCTGAAGACATTTGAAGCAGATGAAGCAAAATCCTCTGCTGCACCTCTCCTCATTCTGCCACACTATATGCTCTGAGGTAAAAAGAAATATTTTTATTAAACATTTTAATTTAAACATGAACAAGAGAACATGAATTCTTGCCAAACAAGGGTTGTGCCCATGATTTGTAAAGACAACAGTGATATTAATACCTTGACAGACTATCTGCTCTTCTAACCTATTCCTTAAATGAAGTTTCCAAGGAAAACAAGTGTCAGCAGAACAGAAGATTAAAGCAGTTGCTATTTGAAAGATAAAATAACAGGATACATGACGTCACCAGTCAAATCTTACAAGACAAGATTCTTCTTAGAGGCTGAAATTACCAAAAACATTAATCTCTTCCTAAAAAAAAATTAAAAGGTCCTCATGTAGAATATCCAAAAGTCATTAAGAAGGCTGGCAGAAGCCAAGAAGTACTATTGAGAGTAAAAATACTCAAACTGAAAATGCACTGGGCACAGCTTTCCACTCTTTGAGGTTAAGGCCGTAATTTAGTCTTAGGCGAATTGTTATAAAGCAGACAAAACCAAGAGAGTGACAGTGTCTTACCCTCATTTGCATCTCACAAGGCCATGCAGAATAGGACCTTGTGTATGTGACAGACCCTGTGGAATGGCATCACTCTATTGGAATTACTGTTTTTTGAACTGGTGCTTTCTAATGCATATTGAATTAAGTAGAATGAAACAATTTCTTGCAGGGGGAAGAAAAACCCTCAAAGCATTTCTGTGTACAGTTAATTGACTTTTGATTTTAAGATGTTACAAGCTTATATTGATGCTTTTCCCATAGTTTACATATTTTCAGGTTGTTTCTCATCTACTTTGACAAATGTCATATAGTACTATGAAATGTGATTGAATTTAGCCAGAGCAGTTTAGAAAATGGTTAGGTACACATATCTAGGCCTGCACATACAGATAATATGCCTGAATACTTTTCATTCCTTAGATAGAAATACAAAAGAATTAATTTGTAAGAAATTTTAAAGAAGCTATTATGAAAATATTAGTAAAGTTTAGTCTACACTGTAATGTAGGAAAACAATATTAAAATGCAGAGTAAAAAGCTCAAACAAAACAGCAAGAAGAAAATAGTCTTGTTCTCTGAAGGCTTTATCCATCTCAGAGACTTCTAATGACTTAGCTGAGAACAAGTTAAACCATTGTGAGAAAAGGTTTCATAATAAAATCTGAACTTGTTTCTACTTCTTTATGTCTCTATACAGCTTCGTTAAAATCACAGCCTGTAGAAAGAATTCCATGCTGTTGCTGTTAGATTTCTTTTAGCTTGCTTATTTCCCAGAGTGTGTTGTACAGAAATACCCATCTCACATAATTTTTTATAAGCTTTCTGTATGACTAAATATGTTGTATTTTATCCTTCGATTTGCTTGCTTTCAGATTCGTTACTGGGCTGCTCATGATAAAGAAGCAGCTGCACAGCGGGTACAAGTGAGCAATCAAGAATATTCAACCAGACTGGAAAACCTGAAGCCTAATACTCGCTACCATGTAGATGTTTCTGCGTTCAATAGTGCAGGCTATGGACCTCCCAGTTCAACCATCGATGTTATTACCAGGAAAGCACGTAAGTAAATAGAGCTTTGAGTTAAGTATAATGTCAGGCACTTCATTAGTGCATGTTGCGTCATGTCCATCATGTTTTCAAACATTGCTTCTCATTCATATACCCAATGTTGTCCCTTTATGTGGTATTGGTTCTTGGAAAATTTCTACTAAGGCTTTCCTTCTTCTCTTTTGTTGCCATATACAGCATGGATATCTTACAAAAGGCAGTAAGGGGACTCAGATTATAGGCTCATAAGAGGGTCAGCTACAAGCTCAGATCAGGGCGCTCAGGGCTTTATCCAGGATCTTGAGAACCTCCAAGGACAGAGACTGCACAACCTGTTCCACTGCCTGACTTTTTCTGAGCATCAAGTCTGAGCCTCTTTTAATCAAATTTGTGCCTTTTGTCACTTGTCCGTCTGCCTTACTACTTTGAAGAGCCTGGATCCTTCTTCTTGATAATCTCCCTCTAAGAACAGATGAGGGACCCTTAGGTGCCCTCCGAAGCAGTCTCTTCCCCAGGGTGAACAAGCCCAACTGTCTCACCCTCCCTTGAGAGGGCAAGTGGTCGAGCTCTCCACCCTGGGCTGAGCTCACTCCAGATTGCCAATGTCTTTCGAGTAATGGGGGACATAAAGCTGGACACGATGTTAAAATAATCATAGAATCATAGAATTGTCAGGGTTGGAAGGGACCTTAAAGGTCGTCTAGTTTCAACCTCCCCGCCATGGGCAGGGACATCCCCCACTAGATCAGGCTGCTCAGAGCCCCATCCAGCCTGGCCTTCAAAACTTCCAGGAATGGGGCTTCCACCACCTCTCTGGGCAACCTGTGCCAGTGTTTCAGCACCCTCGTGGTGAAGAACAGCTGTACGATTTCTGTTTAACCAATAGCAAGAAGGATTGTATTCTGACAATTAAAATGTGACCAATTAGCATTTTCATTACCAGTAGAGGAAGCCAGGATCAGGCAGCCTTGAAAAATGATGTGAATCACACCTTTGAATTTTCCTGCCATAATAGGTTTCTGAATATAGCTCCTGACTTAATGATGATAACTATAGGCTGAGCAATGTTCAGTTAAGAAATACCTCTTGTGTGTTTAAAACTCACTTATATGGGCTAAAAATTTGTACAATTAATTTGAGAATTTCTGTCAGCAAGTATTACATTATACAACTTGTACCTGCGTGATTCGTTTGTGTTGAGTAAGAGTCCATCTTACAGTCTTATTGTGTGAAATATAATAAATGGCTTCTGCAGCGGGATGCTCCCATTTCTGCTGACTTAAATGCTGTAGAAATGCCTTTAAATGGTTAATAAAATATTTAATCTCAATAAATAAGTATGACTTTAAGCTACATTTCTGGGAGATTCTGAACATAGTTGCATGCCAGCAAACAGACATGGTCAGCTGCACAGTAAAGGGTAATGTTGGCCACTTCTATTCTGGCAACACAGAAACATGAACCCACAAAGCAGCCACTGAACAAGCCATCCAAAATTGCCTGGCCGGAGCTGTAGCAGTTCATTCCAGGAAGGAGATTCTCCTTTAATTATATAAAGATCAGCCTAATTTACCTTTTTGCATTTTTACATGTCTTAATAAAAATGCCATGGAACATTTATGAAATCTCATCTGTGTACACATTATACATATGTTGCTTTTCAGCTCCAAGCCAACGTCCGAGAATTATCAGTTCTGTAAGATCTGGTTCAAGGTACATCATCACCTGGGATCACGTGAAGGCAATGTCAAATGAGTCTGCAGTTGAAGGATACAAAGTATGATCTATGAAAATATTTTTTTTCTTTGTGTATGCTACATGAAGTGCGTTTTATAGGCAGTGTTGAATTTTTGTCCTTAATCAGACTTAAACATAGTCACACGCTAAAGATGAAAGTATCAAGCTCAGTGACGACAGACATTCAAGAGGCTTAGGGCAAAGCCATTGGGCTTAGTTAAGGTGATGAAAAAGCATTGGGGCACTGAAATTCATTTGGGTGGTATTATGGGGAAATTTAGATCAGTGACCGCAGCAACCTGATTTCCCATTTGGTTGCATTTATTGTCTGTTGGCTAAGAATAATGCTTCAGAAAATTGTACAGTTCAGTAGTTTTTTCTTATACCAATATGCTTTCATTTCCCATCTCTGTGGGAGCTACAGTTCCTGGAACAAGAGTTCTTTAAAGTCTGGGAAGGCAGAGGAAGGGAAGGGACATTTAACCTCATTAGATGCAATTACTCTGTTAACTAGAGCAAGTGTATGAACTAACTATAGCGCATATAGAAAGCTTCAAAAATTAATTCCTGTTTAACTTTGCTGCTTGCTTGGCAGTAAGAAAATTAGTATCGTGTTCTACATGTACAAATTTTGCTTGAGGAGTTGAACTGCTTCCTGGGAATCACTGACAGTGTTTCACAGAGATGATTCCAGAAAGGGTGGGGATATTTTCTAAAGGTCCCACAAGACATAAACCATCACATTTGCAGTAGTTTAACATAATTGAGAGTTAATAATAAAATTAATAATTGTTTAATTTCTGAAAATAGTAATAAATTTTATGTCAGAAAACCCGTCTGAGTTCTCAGATCTTTTTTTATGCTCTTTACCATCCTGTATTATTATCCTCTATCATCTAATTGCTTATTTTGAATGTAAGGGCTGAAATTATTTTTTGAAAAATGGCATAATTTTGTAACTGACGAAACAATGAGGAAACATCCTGTCTAGATTCACCCTACATAAAAATAGAAAAAGTAGTATCAGCCACTACATTTTGCTATATAAAGGCTTCATATATAAATAAAAACCTAATGATTTTTCATTGACACACTGTACATATGTAACTGTGTTTTCATAGAAATGTAGCATTTCAGTAACTATACTTACTATGACTTTCCTAGGTACTTTATAGACCAGATGGACAACATGAAGGCAAGTTGTTTTCAACTGGAAAGCACACAATAGAGGTCCCAGTCCCCAGTGATGGTGAATATGTTGTTGAGGTCCGAGCACACAGTGAAGGAGGAGATGGAGAAGTAGCTCAAATAAAAATTTCAGGTGAGCACATAACTTTCCTTTGTTTTTCCCACACTCCTTGGAAAAATACCTTGGACTAAATATTTTCCTCCTGCACACTATCCAGAAGTGGGCACACCGTTCTCATCCGAAATTTGAGAGGTAGCTCTTCAGCAGTGACTTCACTGAGAATTAGAGTTTATCTTAAAATATTTCTGAAGACTTACACTGCACACAGGACGCTTCAGCAGCATCCAGCTAAATCCTGGAAGCACTGCCAATCTTCCAAATATCAGACTGTTTCTACTGGTGTCCCCCATTAAGCTGCCACTTCTCATGTCCTACAAGCATAAGTGCATAGTGCACCTGCCTCAGGCTCAAGACATCAGCAGTAACCTATAGTTCCTGTTGCCTCTGTATCTCATGCCTTTGCCATCTACCACTAAGGGGAAAGTAACTAAGAAAAGTGAGTGGTCCACGGTGATCCACAGACCAATTGCTAGAGAAGTTTCATTTTTCAGGGAAGAGGAGAGCTGTGACACAACGAGATAAATAATCAGTGAGAGATGCACCATGCTCAGCTTTTGAGTGGTCTGGGTGATTGGTAAGGAGGGAAAGGAAGCATGGCTCAGACTGATTGAACTTGTGCTCAGTGTTGACTCTCAATATGCACTCAAGCATGAACTGCACATCTCTTTCCTGTTGGTTTTGTAATTTAAGTAGTGCTTTAGCACACAGTGTATGAAGTAGAACATAATCAATAAGCATCAAGAACTTGTATAGTGTCTTTGCAACATTGTGATTTACACACTTGCATTGTATTCTTTTCTTTATAATTAAAGAATGTACTTGGGGAATAGTAAGGATTAAACAACTGTATTCTTCTCACACAGTCAGTGCAACTGTTACTGCCTACGCTGTATTATCTGTGTACTGTGAGAGAAGCTTCCCTTTCCTAAAGGAGTGGACCTCCAATATGCTGGTTTTCAATAACGTGTACAGTTTCTATCACCTAGTATGAATTCATATATATCACTTTTTTTTGTGTGTGTGTGACACATCTATTCCACTCTTGATCAAGTGGAATCTGGAGGTGGAGAATCCATTTGCCAGATACTTTGTTCTCATGATTAGTCACCTGTACTGCTGACATTTTTTTTGCCTATTTTTTATCTATATCTGAGTTTGGGGTCTGGCCATTGTTTTGCTTTATAGCTTTTGTCTAAAGAGTCTTTCTGTGCCGACATCTTCTCCACATTAAGAAATGTATATATATATCAGTCAAGTGACTGATCAAATGCTAAACAGACTGAGCAACTTGAATTTCTCCATGACAACATTTTTTCAGGTCTTAAATGATTTCAACAGCTCTTCTTTTCACCTCTGTAACTTCTGAGAATTGCTTTAGGACTGTAGACGCTTCAACTATATACACTGTTTAAACTCAGCTGTCTGTGGAGATTGTATTGCCTCCCTAAACTTATTACTCCCAGAATTAGCCTTTAATTGGCCATTTATTTCCTCACACTGGGCTATAAAATGTTCATCTTGTTTGTCCAACACCAGCTCTAAATCCTTCCTGGAATCCTTGTTTTCCAGAATATTCCATCCTGCATGTCTCTTTTTCCCTTGGTGTGTAATTTTGCATATGGCTATTGCAAAGCACAGTTGGTTTGAATGGCTGAAGTTCCCATCCTGTCTCGATTTCTGTGTGAATGTGTTGTTGTCATCACTGTCTGCTATTTTGCAATTTTGATTCCTGTACGCAGTTCCTTAGGTGTTTACTTCTGGTTTTGATGAAAATTACTGGATTGTGTTTGTTCTACTACTGTTCACTGTGGAATTACACTAGAAATCCAATGACCATCCTTCACCTCTAGGAGAATTAGCACCCTGCAAAAGCTAATGTGTAGCTTTGCATTGCTTTGCCTTCCACACTACAGACAAGGTTTCAGCCACAATTTCTACCAAATGCCAGCTAGACAGAGTGAGTGTGCCTCAAGCAGCATTCCCTGGACTCAATTTAAGAAAAGAGATTGAAAAGGAGGCAAAAGGCAGCATAATTTCCTTGGAGTACACAGTATACAGATATTTCAAGAATTTCAGGTTATTTCTGCTTTTTTTGCCAAAGAAGCTCAATTTTAGCACCTACACATGGCAAATTCTGTCTGCTGATTTTTAGACTTAAGAAAATTTTCCAGTGGTACGACAGGGTTTAAAATAGTTGTCAAAAAAAGGGTGATAGAATGCTGAGAAGCCTTTAAGTAATGATGATTTTTCTTGGATATTTGCAAAGAGAACATCTAGTTTTGTATAATATGTGTTCTGGTGGTTGACTGGCCGAAACAGATGTGAAAAATAATTAAAACAAAAGTTAAGGCCTCTTATCAAATGCAGCGAGGACCATTGAACTGCTTGACCTTTAAGCATCTGATTCCAGAGTTTGCAAACCAAATTGATTTCCTGCAGAAGTGAATGGGGAGAATTAAGCAACTAGGACAGGCATTCAGAATAGCCTGGGTGCTAACCAGGAATGACCAGATCTTAAGCAAATTGGAAAGCTGCACCAAAGAGAGAGGAATGTCTACAAAACCTGTATGTGTCTTCCAGATTGGTGTTTTCCTGCTGTTCTCTGGGTATCAAATCCAAAATAATCTACATGATAGATCTGAGTTAGGTGTCTAAGCGCCCATAATAATCAGTTGTCATCTAGAGTGTAATTCAAAACCTTGAACAAAGCCTGCAGTGTTTGAGATGATCCAGATTACCAGGGAAGTTTACACAACTGTGGCAGGCATGATGTGATCTACAGGGGCCCTGAGATCTAGATCAGCAACAGGAGGCCGGATAGGACACCGGAAGAAACCTTTTGGCCTATATTTCAGGTGAATGAGTTGCAGCCTTTTGCAAACCAAAACCCATTGCCTTGATCTGTGTAGCTGCTGTTGCTGTGCTAGGGTACCGTGTTGTCAGCCTGTTGTAGATGTACTCTGAGCAGTTCATAGGATTTGCTGAATTAGGTCTGAATTATGTTTAAGTACAAGAACATCTAGTTCAGGAACCCAAACTGGCCTAGGGTAAATATTAAAAATACAGCACATTTTAACTAACAAAATTATGTTTGAAAGTCAAATGTAAGAGAAACTAGAAATATATGTTATTTTTAGCTCAACCCTTTGTCTAAGGGAGAAACTTTATGTTGTCCTCTGCCTCACAGAAAGCCTGGTCACATGCTGAAAAAAGAGGCAAACATCCTGACGCAACTTTGATCTCATAAAACCAGTCATCTTCCTACAGGATACACTGTTTTAATTGAACGTGATCTAAAGGAAGTTTACCAAACATGGCCCTCTCACATGCATTTCTTTTTAGTCAACATCTTGAAATTTAAGTGCTGATCATGAAATCACTCACTGTATGTGTGCTGAGCAGCATTTCAGCATACAGCTGTAATCAGTATAAAATACAGTCATGAACTACTGTACTTTATTGGCCAGTGCCTGTTTTACAATTAAGGGTTTGGAAATATTTTTCAAGCCCTTTATAGTAAATTCATGATCAACACAATCTGAAATTCATTCCTGAGATACCACAACCAGCTGAAGGTTGGAACTACTTGTTTAACCAAAGGAGTCAGTTTCAATGGCTAATAATAGGCTTATCTGTTTTCTTTGAAATGTATTAAAGGCTGAGATTTATTTTTTTTTGTCTCTTGCATGCTTTTAGGATTGCAGTGCTTTGTTGTAATGCTAATATTAATGTAATCAAATCAATCTTGCAATCAGTAGGAACTAAAACCATATGCTGCTTGTTTCTTTTCTCGCTTCACTTGTGTAACTACACTGGCCTCAGTGCAATTATTTTGTGCCAGAATAAGAAAAAATAGAATCAAGCTGTCAAATTTTAAAATTTCATATGGGGTGAGGGAAAGGGGAGAATAACTTCTGATTTGGGAAAATATTGGGAAAAAAGGAAGATACCATGCACCTTCACCTTCAGGTATTAAATCAGGTTAATGTCTCAGTTTAAGCAGTGTCATGGACAAAGAATAATTTGTGTATTGTGCATGATTATAGCAAGAGAACAAAGTTAAAGCTTGTCTGTGTTCACTGCACACACATATATATATGCATGTGAATTCCATTTGCCAGAGGCTTGTTTTAGGATCCTGAAAAAGTATTTACTTTGAAGCACAGTTTTTCAAAGGAAAATGCAAAATTTGTGCACATAGTGACTCATACAAACATTTTAATTATTTTAGTTTCTTTTTATTAGTATTATTTGAAGGGGCATTAATATTTATTGGACATGTAATTATGAAGTAAATCAGGTGATCATTCACTTTTCATGTGGTATAATCAAAATCTTTTGATTATTTGAGAATGTCCGTCTGTTACGAAGATGGCTGTAGTAATAAGAAAAGAGGAGAGCACAGGTAAAAGTCATAAGGAATGCTGTTGAAAACAGCATCTTCCAATTCACATGACAGTCCTCTGTTACTGATCTTGGAACTTATTATTCATCTGTGACAAGAATGTAGAAGAAAGTTCCTACTAAGTTAAAAATACATTTCCAGGAGGATTGTGCTCTAAAAGAACATTAATTTTCACATTGCATTTGCTGTTGTCTTGTGGCTTGAAAATTAAGTAGAAAATACTCAGAATGCCCTGTAACCTGATACATAAATCTGCCAAACCAACATATTTGCTTCTCTGATATTTCTCTTGATTTTCCTTCATCATCACAGTTCTAATTTGTTGGTATTGCCTCCTTCCAAGCCTTACTTTGACAACTGAGATTTGAGAATCCAATGCATTACAATGTATTCATTGCTAGAACAAGCATTTTCTTGAAAAGCCATATTCTCCTTAATTTCAGTTTCTTCTCTTTTTCGTTCAAACTCCACAGCAGGACAGACTGGAGAAGCATTTTTATATCTAGTTACATTTTCTTAGCCTACATTATCCTATGATAATCCCAGTTTTTGTCATGTACGTTTATTTAGATGAGAAAGCCTGGTTACACACAGTGTGAATACAACAAAATTTCATTTTTAGAGATAAGGCTCATAACTAAGCTGGGCTGTGGCATTGAAAGGCTTTATAGCTAGAAATTGGATGTGTGTTTACATGGATTTAGAACACAGCAGAAGTTTAGGAGCAGGTTTTGTGTGATAATGTGCTCCTGACAAGACAAGAATCCATAGCAGCTATACATCAGAAAAGATAAAAAGCGGCCACTGTCTTGAAAAGAACCGTGTAACCTCCTCCTGCATTCATCTTCAGTCCGAGTCGCCTCGCGCGTGTCTGTATGAGCTGGGGAGCTGCCTGTAGAATCCCCTCTGATGGCTGTTGTACGGTCACCTGAAGGCATGAGAACTCTGCACTGCCTTTCAGCATGAGCAAAAAATAAATCCGTGGCAACTTCATACACCTTATGACGTGTTTTAACTCGTTGCATGTTGGAGATATTGCTGACTATCCTGAATGCTATACGAAGGTGTGGCTGCCATGGAAAACATATTCTTCTGGGATCTCAGAAAGTAAAGATACTGAAGAAAGTTGCTGTAAAAGAATAGAGAAAATCAGTGAGGTGAACACAGCTGCGGGGTGAATTCTGGGTGAGGCGTGTGAGAAAGGCAAGGAGTCTTCAGCTAGAGTAAGGATGGCTTGTAAGGTACTTGTGAACAGTAGGGAGAGATAAATAGGAAAAGATTATTCACTTCATATTATGAGAATGACGACACTTGGTAAAATTAGCAGAGAGCAAATTAAAAACTGTCAAAGTAATATTCTTTTTGCATGGCACAAAATTAAGTTATGGAACGCCTGTAACAAGATGTGCAGGCCAGAGTTACAAATAGCAACTTGGTCTATCAGCCCTTATTTAACACTCTGTCCTGTATTCAGCCATTGCCTCAGGAGCTACTGAACAGGAGCTACGAAGTTGCTAAGGAGCTATGAAAGAACATAAGAGGAAGGTGGTATTCTGCATGCCATGACTTTTTTTTCTTTTCACTACACCACAGACCACTGATGGGGTTAGTGTCCCGAGCTAGATGGGCCTTTGGTCAGTCTCACTAAAGCTGACCATATACTCCCAGCTTCAGGAAAGTGTACTATGAAGTGCCTGAGTAGTATTTAATTGATGGGCAAAGGAGAGGGAATGGCCTCAAGTTGTGCCAAGGGAGGTTTAAATTAGATATTAGGAAGAATTTCCTTACTAAATGGATTATCAGGCATTGGAACAGGTTGCCCAGGGCAGTGGTGGAGTCCCTGTCCCTGGAGGTATTTAAAAGTCATGTAGACACAGTGCTTAGGGATAGGGTTTAGTCAAGGACTTGTCCATATTAGGTTAAAGGTTGGACTCAATGGTCTTAAAGGTCTTTTCCAATCTTGGCAATTCTGTGATTTTGTGATTCTTCCTTCTAAACCCTTAAATACTTTCTTTACTATTTTCAGCAGTTTGGATGTTACTCACCAAACAATGACTGACCTTTAAAATCTTTGAGGAGAAGAAGAAAAATAAAATTTGGTTCACTGTGCAGTCAGGAATACCTTTTTTAAAAATTCAGCAAGCTTTTGATTGCTACTCTTTCGGTAGGACCATCAATTCATTAAAGAATTAAAGGTCTGACATTCAGATTCAGTTTGGCTGAACTATACTCTGTGTTAATTTAGCCAGTCGTTGAGATATATCATATAGGTACTTTGAGTTTTATTGTAACAACACAGGAACACTATACTCCTCCCCTTTTATGAAACAAAATGCTTGGTATTTTATATTCATTGTACTTTACCATTAGAAGATGATGGAAAACATCCAAAAGATTGTTATTTAGCCCTCTTACTTTTAAATGTAGCAACGTAGCAAAAAAAAAGAATATCACAGAAAAAAGTCACAGAGCCCATAGAAAGAATGCCAAGGTTAGTATTTTGCTTTAATAATGTAATCCCTTTGATGCATAATGATTTCATTTAATACAAATGCATATTCTACTTTCGCCTCTTAGTAGGCCATTTAACTACTGAACTACATTTATACAGTATTTTTAATTGCTTTGAGAAATCAAAGCCAGCCAAGTATTTTTAGAGTGATTTAAAGTAATCTTTGGAAGTCTCATCTCATTAATTTTTTTCGCCTTAATAATCTAGATGGGATTGCAGACAGGATCACGGGGTGAAGGAATGAAGACAGGAATCCTTTCTAGTCATGGCCATTTTTGCATGTTTTAATTTTCAGTAGCAAAATGTGGAACTGCCTTATTCAAATCCTTGTGGTATTTTTCAGTTCAGCAGTTAGCAATTTATCTTACTTTTTATGAGTGCCTTGGACTGGTAGCATACTAACACGCCTCAGTTCTGTGCACTTAACTAGCCAGTCTCCTTTTCTTCTTAGTGAGGAGAGTGATTCAGAAGACCAAGCTTAGCTGTCTGCTGTAACACACCTTTTGATGAAACCTCTCTCTTAAGAGGACAAACCCTGATTCTCTGACAAAGGCAGCAGTGAGAGTTTTCCAGTTATTCCAGTAGCAAAGTCCAAGGGAATTCAGAAACACTCTGTAGTAGTAAGGACGGTGCACAGCTCTTTAGTTTAGTATTAAGGAAGTATCACAGTGTCTAGTTCCTTTCATAAACATCAAGATTTAGTGTGGTGGACGGGGATGACCTAACAGAAGCACATAACTGTTTAAAGGGCAGTTACAAAGATGATGACTCCAAAGTCCTGGTAATGGTGATGATATAATAAAGGGCAGTGGCCAGAAATTGCAGTTCTGGAGATTCAGTCTAGACATCAGGAAAAACTTCACCCAGAAGGTAGTACAGCACTGGAGCAGGTTGCCAGAGAGGTTGTGCAGTTTTCATCTTTGGTGATTTCTGTGACTCAGCTTGGGAAATCTGCATCTGACAGCATCCAGTGTTGGCGACAGTCCTGATGTGAGTGGGAGGTCAGACTAGACAGCCCCAGAGGTTCAACCAGGTATTGTATGCTCCTGTGAGCTGTAAAAGTTCCAAACTTCAGATCTACTGACATTACATTAAACAATAAATGTTTCTTTAGAAGTACAGTTTGTAATGGGATTATATGGGAGGTTTGTACTCACGTATAAACAGATTTATTTGTTGCTATGAGTATAAAGAATAAATGAAACCATGTATTTGATAACATGAACTTAGCTTTTAAGTGCCAGTAACTATACCAAATACTTGTATGTTTGCCATCTTTATATATGTAGATAGATTTAGATATATTAAAGAGTGTATCTTATTACATACTGAAATGGTCTTTGTCCTTTGCAGAATACTTGAGGGACTTCAATGTCAAAATGTTCTTGCGTTTAAAGATTAGTGCACAGAAGAAGCAAGAGATGTTCTTAGAAGTAGGCACTGGAAGAGTGCTGCCTTGTTTGTCTTCTGTGCCTGTTCAACACAATTATATTAAGCCAGTGGAAAGAGGAGGAATACTACTCTGTCAGACTAGGAAATTCCAGAAGGATCCTTCATGTAAGTTCATGTGAAGGTTTTGAAGTACCAGATTTGGTGCTTGTGGCTTCAGCTATAGACTTGCTGAAGAACTTTATCAGGAGAGAAATTCTACCAGAAGATCAAATTGAAAATTTCTCCTCCGGAAGCATGAAAATCTGCTTGATTTTTTGCTTTTCAACTCCTGGTGTTTCTAAATCAAGGCTGCAAGTCATTTTAGAAGGTGTGTGTTAGAAAAATCCTTCTTCCTGGGCTCAGTACAGGAGAAAGTAGGTAATAGGCTACTTGAACTGCGTTATATGTGAGGCAATATATAGATGACATAGGATATACATTAAAAGACATAACAGTCTTTTCTGTGCTTAAAGTTTCTAACAGCATTATTTTCTAATAATGCTGAGCAGAAATAAGTGAAATGTTGAATTTAAAGTGGCAGCATAAGTCACACATCTGAAAAGTTGATCAGCTGTTTAAAGCAGGATTTAGACACTGCTGGCTCATTTAGATATTATCTGTAAAAAATGTTTCCCTCGTTTATTTCTACATGAGAAGATTTTGCCTCTCCTTAAAACAAGTATCTAGTATGGAGGTAGAAATCTTTATCTGGCTTCAGAGAAAGTGTTTGCACTCAGTTACAATGGCTGTTAAGTCGTTTTCTGTCCGGACACTAAAATGCAAAATCATGTGCACAGCTGGAGGGGAATGTGATACTTATCACAGCCTCTACTGGATGTACCTAGAAAATCCTCACAATCCAAAAATTACTTGGCCATATGGACTTGCCAATAAATGTATCAAACTAGGAACAATTTCTACACTAACCGTTTGTTCCTGGGTTTTTTGTGTGTGTTCTGGCTAGTTTCTGCCGTCATCTGTTTCTCCTTTTATTTTACATTTGTTTGGAACTGGGCAAATGGGAGCATTCCCAGTAAAGGTTCTGTATTAACCACTGTACCTTTTCTCTCTTTTATACAACCTGTGCAGCCCTCTAAGATGCTTTATCCAACCTATTACTCTGTCTTCTTTGCCATAGATCCTGCTACCCAGCTACCGTGTAAAATTGTATTGACCTTTCCAGTTTAACTACCTAATTCTTCAAAGTATATACTTATGAGTAAAAATTACATTATTTTGCTCTGGGGAGGCACGCGGTAGGCCAGATGTTTGCTTTCTTCCCTTCTGCAGTAACTTTCATGCCCGATTTAAGATTTTTTTTTGCCTTGCTGCACAACGAGGCCAAATTTAAGCTGAGCCAGCCTGTTGAACTAACTCATTTTCTTTGCTGCTTCTCAGTCCAGTAGTTGTATCGGCCACGTATTCGCTGTGTTGCTTCCCTGCCCTGGGTGATTCCTGCTCCCGTTGTTCCTTGCTTGCTGTGCTGCTGCACTCGGGGAGCAGAGGGAGGGAGGCTGCGTTTTGGCAGCACTTGCCAGTCTTTTGCTTTACCTCGCTCTTTCTCAAGGGCTGCACAGTGACAGGACGTACCCGTACATGAAGACTGTACAGCATGTGGCCAGTTTCACAAGTGTGAGCCCTGCATTGCACTGAATGGGCTGTGCAAGTCTTGTCACGTGCTGTGGAGGCATGGTGGCCTTTCCCTGCCATCTGTCATCCAGCCTGTCGGGACTGGGCACTTCTACTCTTGTAGAAGCTGAGGACATCCTCCTTCATCTTCTGATGTTTCAGCCAAGCTTCCTGGCTGAAAGGTGAAGATTTTTTAAACAGGCTTTTAATGTACACTTGAGTATTTATATGTGCTCACTTGAGTATTTATACGTTCCCAAGTACATAGGAAATCCAGAACAGTAGTATTTTTCACATTAATTCATCAGCATTTTTCACCTGAAGAGTTTCTACTATTTGCCCATTGTACCACGTGGTTGTTTATATGTGGACTGTTTCAAGTGAAAGGAGTGGCACATCTTTTGTATTCTAGGGGTGAATTTGTTTGTTAAAAACAGTCACAAATCCCTATTTTCTTGAGCAAGAACAAGTAGAGTCCTCACTCATAAATCACCAGATACGCCTGTTGGCGAAAGGTCTGCCCTCTTCCTTCTTTCCAGAGTTACAGTGAAACTTTCTCTTCTGGCCTCCCATTATTTCCTTGAAAAATTAGGCCTTCTTGATGAAGAGTCAATTACTTTCTTGGAGGATGATCAAATTCCTCTGAGTGACTTTCAGCCATGATTTCTGAGGCCAAGTAGAGTCCTCACTCATAAATCCCCAGACACGCCTGTTGGCGAACGTCTGCCCTCTTCCTTCTTTCCAGAGTTACAGTGAAACTTTCTCTTCTGGCCTCCCATTATTTCCTTGAAAAATTAGGCCTTCTTGATGAAGAGTCAATTACTTTCTTGGAGGATGATCAAATTCCTCTGAGTGACTTTCAGCCATGATTTCTGAGGCCATGCTGAATACATTTAGGTGGGAACATTCACAGCCAAGTGTTTTGCCATGCCAGGCAGTGTAAACACAGATAAGCTTTTCTATAGGGACGAGCTGTGCTCAGACTCGCTCCAAGCTCCTCCTGCTGCTTCAGCAGGCAGTTTCCAGCAGAGAACACATCATCCTAGCTGAGCTCATGATTCAGCCTCGCTTGGCCTGGCAGTACTCCTTGGGGGAGCCAGTTTGTCTGGAGTGACCACTCACAACTGGAGGGATAGGGAAGATGCTGAGAGGTATGGCAAGCCTGTACGTCATATAAGTGATCCTGAAACTCACAAAATTTGTGTGAAGTACAATTACAACTGTTGCTTGGGTCACAGGGCAACCTCCACGGTTGTTCTTGCTATTATCTGTTGAGTATACTGCTTTAAAGGAATACATTTTACAAATATTACTTGTGGTCTTCTGCTTAACTCTCCGACTCTCCATGCAAAAGAATCTATAGTGAACATTAATGTATGTGCAGGGGAAGAGGTATCTGAGAATTAATCTACATTTGTTGACAGTTAAGTAATAGCCCACTCAATGAAAATTATCTCATTTTTCTCAGATTCCAAGGCATCTTTTCATTTTGGCAGCCCAGGTCTGTAGCAGGGCCAGAGTCAATGGAAGAGAAGCCCCTGCTGCTGTCTGCCAACGCTGCCAACACGTCAAGTGCCATTGCCAGAACAAAGTGCAGTGTTTACTTGGCTTTGGCATGTGGATTTTCAAGTGGGAGATGACAGACTTAACACCATGGGGTGGACAAACCACCTAGACCATCAGAAGCACTTCAGATATGTTTTTAATGTTCTCTCTTTATTCCTTATAATAATTTTAAAGCTATTCCACAGATGCAGAGCAAACCTTCACACGGCACAAAGTATGGGCAGATGCACAGTGTTATTTCCATCCTGTACAACTCCTGTGCTGCAAAAACAGTAATTCCCAGGGTTGTGAATTACTCCATAGCACCTTTCTTGAAAGGTTTATGGCACAGGCAAGAGGAAAATTTCCTCGTGCCCAAACAAAGGTATTCCTAGACAAGGGAAAGTTGGACCCGTGGCTTAGCAATGATGCCAGTGATGCAGGATAAGCATAGTCTAATTAGTTCAGTTATTTTCCATTTACCATGAATAGGGATAGCAGAATTTAAATCATGTCAACTGATACCACCTATTTCTTTTGCAGTAGTCATTCATGAGAACAGTATTTCCAGCTGGGACAAGTGGAATTTCATTTCAGACGCCAGTTGACAGAACTACAAACCCACCCATTTCTTTTACGCAATTTAGTTCAAACTGAGGAAATTGCATTTCTTCCCTTCCTGCTTTTCGGTTCTACCTAGGTAAACACAAAAACACTCAGAAAACACATATTAATGAAGCCTAGATGCCAAAGTAAGTAACAAATAGAGCAGGAAAAAATCCGTGTTTTTTTTCTGGGTGGCCTATTTTTTTCCCATAGAAGTGGGAAGACTTAGTTAGAAGCAAGGAGAAACAGAATGTGAGAAAGCTTTGAGTTTACCTTTCTTAAAGTAGAAAGGAGAGATATAAAACCAGACAGCCTGAATAGAAGATCTGACCTTGGATCCTGAACCAAAAGGAGAACATTAGTTACAGGAAAATCATAGAATCATAGAATGGCCTAGGCTGGAAGGGACCTTAGAGATCATTTTAATCCAGCCTCCCTGTCACCAGGGACACCATCTCTTGACTAGATCAGGCAACAATGGGTAGGAGTTTGACCATTCTTTCAGAAAAAATAAATTCTTTTACAAAACAGACACAAAGTCAGACTCATTTCATAAAAAGTTACAAAATTTATGTTGCAAACTCAAATCTGTTATGAATCATATAAAATACCAGACCTGGTAAAAAAAAAAAAAAATCTCTTTCCCTTAATCTCACGGAATGTATGATTACTTATATCATGAAAAATGTGTTGCATCATTCAGATAGCCAGTCTGCATCTACCTGGACAATTTGTGCAGCACGAAAAGAGTGGATTTAGCAAGAGAAGCAAAAGCATTGAGGATCTGGCTCCATGCTGCGTGCTCATGTCAGGTTTTACTTTGCACTACCCCTAATCCAGTCCTGCACACGGTATCCAGGGCAACTCCACGGTGTAAAATAAACCCTAGTAAGGGGATGGCTGAGATTCTCACTTTAAAAACATACTCCTCAAACTACAACAGTTGTGTAGACATCTCTCTGGATGTTCAGTAAACTAAGAAAACTGATGTCATTTAATACAAATTAATCCTTGAGCAACCTTTCCTGACAACGAAAGCAGAGAAAGCGTTTCGCCACAACAGAATCGGCTCATGATTAGCCAAGGAATAGCCATAGTTTGTCTGTGTCGGCACACCAAACACTTTCCCACTGAGAAAGAGAAGTTATTCACATAGGACAATTTTGCAGATGACCAGTAACTAATTTCCTGGTTCACAGATGTGATGAAAGTAAGATTCCTAAACAGGCCTCTAGATTTTTTTTTTTACAATCTGGTGTAAGAAGGTAGTGATGTTGGGAAAAAGGCCAAAAATGTCATATCTTAAAGATAAGTAGCATTTAAAGAAAATAATGACGTATTTTTAATAACAAATTGTTACAAAGGCTTGGGAAATACATCAAAGTGAACAGACTTAATGTTTGATTCATTTAGGCATTAAATTGATTTAATTTCTTTTGAGTATAATTGAAAGGCTAGTGCATACTGTCCAAGATGTCAGTAAAATCTAGGATCTTCATTCACAACTTTTTCTTGGGGCTGTTGGGAAAAAAAAACACCACAACAAATTTAAAGTGTGTGTTTCATTGTTTGTTTGAAGGAAATGATGTCTCTTGATATGGAAACCACACATGGTATGTTAGAGTGGTAGTTGGATTATGTGATACTGATTTGATTTTGGCCTTGACTTTGATGACTGTAGTTTGCAGTTGCAAGAACAGCAGATACAGAGGATGCTAGTTGAGAGATCACACATTATAACACTGAGAGAATGAATTTAGGTGCTGAATGCATCCAGCTCTTACCTGGCCAGACTTCAGAAGGAGCTTAATAATCTTTCTGTTTTAATTTACGTCCACATGTTTATTTGTGCACATTCATTTAGCGTTTATCTGGCATTTCTGCAGTTTTTAAATACTGTTAAAACTGACAGATCACAATTGCATTACTGCACTGAATTAAATCTTGTTGCCTGCACTCAGGCAAAACTTACATTCATTTCCATTCATGAGCTGCAGGAGCATACTGGCTATCATGCACTGGTGAATGGTGTTTCCAGTAAAGTATGGTTCCTGACATGTGGGTCGGTAATCTAAAAAGGAAGAAGAAGAGATTATCAGTTTAATGTGCGTGTATCTGCCTAATGTTCTGTTAATGTGCTGTCTAAGGGTGGGATTTGCTTCACTGCAGAATGCTGTTATACATGTCTCTGCAACAGTGCCTAAACCTTGTAAGGAACTACTCTAATGGGGTGAATAGCTCACTAGTAATTCTGGAGCCAGTGAGCACATCTCAAGGGAAGATTCATTAGTCCTTTCTCTTTGTAAAGTAGTTACATGCAAACAGAAATTTCCTTGTACTTTCTCATCATTCAGCTTCACTCAGCAAACTTGTTTTCATTTTTTCCTTCATTAGAAGCATTCAAAATATGAGTTTAGTTGTGTCTTTCCAACAACATTATCTTGGTCTGAAAAAGGCAGAATACATTTTCTGTGGATATTCTTAAATAAGATTTTTTTTCTCTGTGGCTGTTATTCATTCGTTAAGAACTACCACTTTAGGGAGAATGACTACAGAAAAGAGTAACTCATAAATCGCTAAAAAGTACAGATAAATATATCCCTGTACTTTCGCAGTTGCCAAAATGGGCAGTTATGTATGAGAATATATTAGAACATATATTCAATGTTCATCTTAAGCATAAAATTCTTCTGTTTACAGATACCTACAAAAGCAATCCTCCAATATTTTCCTTAATTTTATCTCTCACTGAGGTGGATAATACTGCTTCCTATGGAAAAAGGTACTATTCACAGAAATGTACTTTTTACAGCTGAATTGAACTGATGAAGAAGGATTGGTAGGTCTCTTGTCTTGGTTTTCCAAGTGCTTGGATGTCAGAAAGAAATCTTCAAAGAAATCTTCGCTTCAGAAATCATTCATACAGCAGTAGGGGCAAGGGTGGGAATGGGAGCAGAGAAGAGTTTTGAGGTGTCAGGAGCAAGAGGAAAAGGGTGGAGTTTAGTCTGGAGGAGAGGGAGAGAGTGGAACAGCACAAAGACTTGATTTGAATGAGGGCCAGAGTCAGGAGGAGTAGAGTGATCGATCTAGATAGAAGGGGGAAAATAAGAGGAATATGGCTGAAATAGAAGATAAATTCTGTGGGAAAAGCTCTAAAATTCTGGCTTCATGGCAGATGTTACGGACTTTCTCCCTGGTGGGGCAACAAAGAAACCAGGATCATGAAAAAAAATATTTATTTGCATCTTCTGCAAGAGGTCTGCTGAGAAAATGTGAATGCTCTTTTGGGAGTTTAAATTCTGTGAAAGAATACTTGAAATTTGTCGTACCATGCCTGCTGTTAGGTAAAACAGGGCTGCCTGCTGAAATCTGTGCTGTATAGTTTGCATGTTACCTTTCCAGTAGGGTTTTTCCGCATTTAAGAAACCGTTTCCGGGAGAACCATCCAGTGGGACAGTTCTAGCAGCTCCTCAGGACTGTCACCACCAGCTGCAAGCACTTCTGTTCTTACCCTGAGTTCAACAGCAAGACGAGCAGTAAGCTAACTCTCACACTGCCCACCCACACACTACCATCCATAGACGAGCCCTCTCTGGGATGAAAGAATAGCCCGTTCCCCAGCTCCTTTGGCCCATCTCCAGGACTGACAGCCAGGCACAGTTTGGCTGGGTTATCTTCTCATATTGATGCTTCTTAACAGTGAGCTGGACCATGGCAGCACAAGCCATTAAACATAATAGCAGTTCTGATGCCTGTTTGCCAGAGCTAGTCGTGTAAAGTTTGTAAGCTGTCAATATTTTTTGCCTTAAAATATTTGGTTAAGAATGACCCTTATGACTTCAGCAGACGTAAATGCCACACTGCTAGAAGTCAGCCATCTGGACTTTGTAATCTGTCAGGTAAACAGACGGAGCAGGCTCTTTGACATCTCTCAGATTATTGCTGATCGTACGAACATTAACATTTCCAAAGGTGTCTCTTTGCTTCGTCACATTTCAAAGACTCCATTAATTTTGTTTTCACATGTTTAAATATTTATTTTGACCTTTTACCTCCTGGTATAACCTCCTGGCTTGTTGGACCGGCCGGATCAAAATGCACAGATGTGTTCTGAATGGCCTCGCTGCTTGTATAAACATGCTGCATAAACAGCTCTCCCAGAACAAAAGAGCGAGTCCTCTGCTGTTGCTTTGGCAAGTTCCTTGGTCCGTTTCAGATGATCCGCACAGGTAGGGGCTGTGCTGAGATGCACCAGCTGGCTTTCCAGTGTCCGTAGCCTGCATTCTTACTGGCATCCTGCGTTGTTCCTCCCCACCCCAAGTAATACTGAAGTGAGACCCACGCCATGGTGTTGTTCTCTGTTCGATGTGCAGGTGCCGCTGCTGGAGTCCCGACTCTGCTCCTGGTCCTGGTGGTGCCTACGCTGGGTATCCTCGCCTGCTCGGGGTTCTGAATGTAGCTGGATTTCCCTTGTCCTCTGCCTAACACAAAGGACTCCCTTTGAAGATGAGGACCGCGACTCTTTGATTCCTGTGGCACCATCCTAAGCCAAATAAATTACACTTTAAAATAAATTACCCTACCGATTTCCTATGAACTTTAAGAGGACTGAGGCATCCAGGAACTCCTTCGTGAAGCAAATCAACTTTTGAAAGGCTGAGAAATATTTTTAACTTGTTCCAATATGCCTTATAAAACACTTCTGCTGATCTGTGACAGTTGCATGATTCGGTCCAATGGGGCAAGTTACAGTGTTAAAACCCAATAACATAGGCTGTACAGTGAAAGTAAAATCACCATGCGTAGGTGCTTTAACTTGAATAACAAATTGTGAAATATAATAGAGATTGAAATGTTGATTGTATGTGATAAATGTAAGAGTACTACGTCTGTCTGTACTATCCTATATGTTTTGTGTACTGCATATTTTTGAATGGCCCCATCATCATTTATTGGGATTACTGGTTTTTACAGAGACAGTCAAAGCAAAAACATTTCATTTTTTTAGAGCTATATTTCTTGAGGCTATTGGATAGAATTTGAAGGATTTGAAATAAAAGTCAGTGATGAGGATTTTTTTTATTTTAAATGTATTCAGAGACACTCAAGCACAACATGCTCGGCTTAAAGAAATTTACCTGTACTTCACTGATATGGGATTTACCATATTCTTTCCTTAAAACAATTATGTTGAAAAATTCTTTTATGGTTGTTGTTGCTAATTTGAGGAGTCAGATGTCAGCTTTCAGGGAAGCAGCGTAATGTGTTGGTTTTGATTTAGTATTATTACTAGTATTATTATTATTAAGGTAGCAATATAACAGGAGTTTGGAGATGGAGTCCATGTTAAGATCAGCCAAGTGGACCATGAAATGGTAGGAAGCATATGTTATTTTTTAAAGTGGAAAGATTTAAAATATTTTAAAAAAAAGATATACAATAAATGGCGAAAACAGAGTAGCACAGTAAAGAAAATTATTATATTTACATTTTTATGCTGCAGATGCCAGATGTTACCTTCCTGTAATGAAGGCGTACATTTGGGAGAATTATATGCTTTTTCAAGAACTTGATATTATTCTGATGTTCATAGTGTTGTAAATAAGAGTTTTAAAGTTCTGAGACCGGTTTCCCTATTTGATAGCGTACTGAATGATCCAACTGTGTGTTAGTACATGAAAGTCAGATCCCAACTGTTAGTCAAAACTAAATGTTTACTATGGCCTTTGCAAAATGGGAACTCTACTAGAGATAGAGAATGTTTTTGTTCTGACTGTGTCTAGAGTGTTTCAGTGTTGGGTTTTTTGTTGGTTTGTTTGGGTTTTTTTTTTAAGTTGTCAAAGAAATGTACATTCCTTTCATTTTCCATGGTGTGCTGGGAATTAGTTTGAGTGTGAATGTTGAAGAAACACAGTGATATTGAATCAGCTGGCTCAAGTAATAGTGCAATGTCTGATGCTTCAAGAACTATAAGCTTTGAATCATATTTTATTAGCACAACCTTGCTAGCTACTTAGAAATAGATTTTATCTTTTTAGAACTGATACTGTAGAGGTCCATAATAATAATATTTACATGAAGCAAGAATAGGTCTATTAATAATTTACACCTCTTTCTTTTATTTGTATAATTTTGTACTATATATTTACATGTAAAAGTGTAGAGTCTTCATTAAGAAATATCAATAATACTGTTTTAGTTTAATTTTAACTATTTGTTACAAGGTGAAAATTTTTTAAATAGGCGAAAGTGATAACTTCCCTATAGAGGAATGTCAAAGTGTCAAACACTACTGAGTTTCATAAAATGTATAATTATTTGAAAGAGAAATGAGCTGTCTTCATACGTAAGAAACTAATACGCTGTAAGCCTTCTGTACAAAAAAATATGTGGTTTAATGTGTTTCATTTGGTTTGGTTCTTTTGCAGTATGACTCATTTTTACATAATCTACATCCACAACTAAATCTTTTGCCAAATGCATGATTGCCTTTTACTTTTCTAATACATGGTGTAAAAAGCAAAACTGTTCAGTTTTTGCATGGAAACAACCTGGGAAGGAAAGCCACTTCTTTTTTTAAATCTGCAGCACAGATAAGGTAGGTCTCACATACTGATCAGATAGTTGGAGATTTTTCTGTTTCACATAACTGTGTAAATTTGACCAGGACCTTCAGTTTCAAATTGTTGTCTAGAAAAACTAATAATGTATCATCTGCTTTAAAACGCAAGGTTCTTAATTAAAGTTTATATAGATAGACATATTTGTTGTTTCTTTATATTTCAGGAAAATTGATATTACTATTATTTGATACTGATGAATATTGAACTGTTTTTTTAGTTACTTTTTATCTTTTTTTTTTTCAAATGAGTAGAGCAGGACGGTGCTTTGTCCTTTTTATGAATGAAAAGTAAATTGCAATTAAATAAATGTATTAATGTTACTCAAAATATAATAACTGTCTTTTGAATTGGAGCTTTCTAATTTTGTAACAGTGATGTGGTCATCTGTAACAGCACAGGTGTGGATGCCATGAAGTCTTGTGCATCCTTGCCCTGCTTACTTCTAAATTTTCTTCGAGTTAAAGAGTTTTTGTGGGATAAGGGTGGCTGGTTTGCCGTGATTATAGGTAGAAATATTTTCCTAATGTCACTGACAGAGAACTTTCCAAGAGCTTTTCAGCATTTTTGGAAGTAAAACTTAACTGAACAGAGTATTTTTTCAGGTAATGTTTTCTGCTCTGCTAGGTCTGTCATGGTTTAACCCCAGCCAGCAGTTCAGCCCCAGGCAGCCAGTCACTCACTCACCTCCCGGTGGAGTGGTGGAGAGAATTAGAAGGGTAAAAGTGAGAAAACTCATGGGTTGAGATAAAGACAGTTTAATAGGTAAATCAAAAGCAGCACACACAAGCAAAGCAGAACAAGGAATTCGTTCACCACTTCTCATAGGCAGGCAGGTGTTCAGCCATCTCCAGGAAAGCAGAGCTCCATCACGCCCAGCAGTGATGGTGTGGAATATCCCTTTGGTCAGTTGGGGTCAACTGCCCCAGCTTTGCCCCTTCCCAATTTCTTGTGCACCCCCAGCCTGCTCACTGGTGGGGTGGGGCAAGGAGCAGAAAAGGCCTTGACTCTGTGTAAGCACTGCTCAGCAACAGCTTAAACACCCCTGTGTTATCAACACCATGTCCAGCACAAATCCAGAACATAACCCCTTCTTTGCTACTATGAAGAAAATTAACTCTATTTCAACCAAAACCAGCACAATGTATTATGAAGAAAGATGGCTGAAATGGCAAAACTTCTTACTGATTAAAAGCTTCTGTGTGATCGCAGTTATTTCAAGGAGTGACATCAAATGTAACTGACTGAGATCCTGCCTGCCTTTGAGGGGCCACGCTCAGGCCCTAAAATATGCAACACGTGGCATACAAGAAGTTGGCAAAGCTGATGGTCATATTGCAGATCTTGGTTTCGTTTATCTTCAGCGATACCAAATGAGAGCAGTCAATGAGAGTGTTTCCTGTGCCCTGCACCTAGAAGACTGTCTACTCAATTAGAACAGAGCTCAGACCCGGGAAGGAGGAGATTGTTGCTACTTTGATTAGGTAAGTTTTCTGTTTTTATCTTGGTCTCTAAGAGAAATAGGAGTTTGAGTCTCTGTCTGCCAGTTCTCAGTTAATGATTTCGAACCTATGGGGCGATGACAGCCAAATTCAGCAGCTATCATACTGAAGAATATCCTAGTCTGAGTAGAAGGTAGAGGTTTAAATTAGGAATTTGTATCAAAAGTTGGCTGCAGCATGGTCTTACCTGTTCTGTTTGCCCAGCCAGCAAACACCTCAAAGCCAAGTACAGCTCACCTTGCTCCTGCCTCACCCAGCGGCTGGACAGCATGGGACGGGGGTTGGCCGGGAGAGGCCTGAGTACCTGTCATTGCAGGAGGTGGCAGCTGAGATTGCTGCAGTGACAGAGCGAGGAGGGGAAGAATGAAGCATAGGACATAAACCTGTAGGAGAAAAGGTTCATTGTTTCCACCCTTGGAAATAACTTGGTTTTGTTTGTGAGACTTCTTTGTTTCTAGACCTCAGAGCCTGTAGCTACAGAAGGTGATAAAAAATAGGCTTTAAATATTAGATACCTGGCTGAAGACCAGATCTTCCAGTCTTGATCTGCCTCAGCTTTGCATTAAGCTACACTTCCTGTTGGAATTAAAACTAAAAAACAGACATCAGTTAATACCCAAATACATTCCAGTATAGATCTTGAAATAATTCCAAATGCTATTGTTTGGAGATTTTGTTTATTGAAATACAGGATGGAAAGGTCTAACTTTCAGGTTACAATGGTACAATATGGGCTAAGGATATTCCTTTGACAGTGCTATGAATTTCTGCACCTTCTAGCACTTGTGTAAGCTCCATCCTTGTACAGGTCGTCGAGCGGAATCTTTTCAGGGTGTTAGGACATTGGCACTATGTAGGAACCACCTGCCTTCTGCACAGGGCTGTGGGGTCTTGCAGAGGAAGATTGTCCCTCTCCGTTTCTTCCAGAGATGACCCATTTTTTCTTGTAACTTTCCTACAACTGGTTCCTTTTGCTTTGTCATTTTAACATTCTTCTTATTTCCCAAAGCAGAAGAAAGAACAGAATGCACAGAAGTCCACATGAATGGGAAATAAAAGATAATGTTCACATCTCAAACAAGTAGCACTGTCTTTTCTTTTCTTGACAGGCTAAGAAGTTTTTCTTTTACCTGGATGCTAATTAACCAAGTCTGCTCTAAAGGATGTCATGAAAAGAAATATGAAAAGTGTTTCCTTCACCTTAGTTGACTTTGGTCTATTCTCTTGATTAATATGAATGACACTGAAAATTATGCAAATTTTTGTTCTGCAAAACACTTAGAAAACTAAGTTAGCTGGTGACTTCAACAGGCAACCCCCAGTGAGCACTCATGAGTGTATTTTACTGGTCTATATTTAAAGAGTCCAATAGTCTCTTTATAACCTGATGCCTTTGACCTTTCATGTGTTGTCACAGCCACTATCTGCTTCACAAAAAGGTATGAAATAATTTCTTTCTCTCCCAAAGCAAGCAGCAATGACAACGCGCATTATCAGCCACTGGCAAAAAGGCAAATTTAAGCAGAGACTACAAAGATGTTGACTGAGCATTGTCCCCTCTAGAAGTCTCACATGGTGCAGCTACTCACCACCGTCACCTCCAGCCTTCAGAGTTATTTAACAGCTGCTGAAAGCCGCACATGGCTTCACCTCTCTGGCACTGAGACAGCCCAGCACCAGCCCTCCTGGCCTCCACTGGCTGCTCAGCTCTAGGCAAGTTCAGATCCTCACTGGTGGTCCAAGTGGTCATGCAGGTCCAGGTGGGCAGGTGCCGCAATCAGCACAGGTAGACAGCACCAAGGGGTCATTCCTTGGCTGTGGGACGGTGTTTAAGCCTTCGGGAAATACCCTCTTGGCACGTCCCCTGGCCCGTGGAGGGCATGCAGGCAAGCAGCATGGTTGTCCTCAGAGCACCAAGCCTCTGGCTACACATGGTGATGGCGCCCTAGCCCCGATTGAAACAATGTATTCAGTCCAAGACACTGAATTCTCCTTGCACCTCTATGGGAGGAGAGAGGAAACGTTTTTCCGAATTAAGGCCAGTGTCATGTGAACAGGAGGATTTCAGCGCCCGCAGCCGATCTGAGCAGGCAGTGCTTTTCTTGCTGCCAAGCCCTGAAGCGAGCAGGCTTTGGCAGCATTCAGCATTGACAGCTTGGACACCCATCCCAGTGACCAGATTAGCTGCACAGTGACATTAATTTCTGATTCTCACCGTGATAAACATATAAAAGCAAAAAGTTCCCAGAGGCACTCAGGAGATTTATCCTGTCCAGACAGCTCCTTGTGAGCAGCCACTCTGCAGGGCCTGCAGCACTCAGGGAACACAGTGGCTGATTTGTACTGGTGGAGCCAAGCTGCTAAAACCTCGTACTACCCACCCTAGGACTGCTGTATATAAACCACCCATTAGGCACTGTCTCCCAAGATTGATTTTTGGATGGCGCAGAGCCATGCCAGGGCCCTTTGGCAGTGGAGGTAAGGTATGGCACTACAAGCTATATGGGGTTTTTAAGTTCAAAGTTTAAGTTTAAAAAGTTTTCCAGCCAAAATCTCCAGGTTTACTGTAGGGTCTGCAAAAACTCAGTTCCTACTACTAACATACCTGTACCCACGATTCAAAGTGCAATGGGGTTATAGAATCATAGAATCATAGAATGTTAAG
>NW_009707927.1:366-1627 GCF_000703405.1 Apaloderma vittatum | reverse complement strand
ACGCGTACCGTGGAAAAGCGTCCGAGTGATTGTGAGGGGGCACTGGCGGCTGGGCGAGCGCTTGCACCAGAGCGCAGGGAGGGCAGGGCTGGCGCCAGGCTTAAACCAAGGCTGTGGCACGGCCCAAACTAGGGCTGAACCCAGTGCTGAGGTCAGCCCCCCGCCCCGGGCATGCAGGGTCCCTCAGGGCACCCTCCCCAGCACAGCCCTGACAGGGTCCCTCTCGCTCACCAAAGCAGAACGGTGTTTTCGGCTTCTGTTTCGGGGTGGCGATGCTAACCTGCAACAGAGAAAATTAAAAATAAATAAATAAATAAATAAATTTGAAGACAACAACAAATGCTGGTGGCACACACGTGAGTTGGAAGCGTCCGTCCACACGCGCTGCCCCAGGGGAAGGTCAGTGTGGAGACGGAGCTTCCATCCCTCCCGGGCCCCCCGGCACTGACTGCGCTGCTGAGCACAGGACGGAAAGCTTTCAAAGGCCTTGAAAACGCGAGTTTCTGCTGGACTTACACAGTCGCCTCTTGTCAGCAATTAAGAAAATTGAGGGAAAATAGCAGTGGTTTCTCCCTGAAGAGTAAGAATCATTTATATAAGAGTAATATTCCCCAGGGCTCCCAGCACAGCATTCGTGGAGTATTTCTTCTGACAGGCTTCCTCCTTCGGAGCCAGTCTATAATGCTTTAAATATGTTTTCTCAAGCAAACCTCCATTTTTCTGGCATATTTACCGTCGGTAGCTAAAGCCGCTGGCATAACCCAATCCTGCAGTTTGTGACCAAATGCTGTCCTACAGCAATTTCCATCTAGACTAAAACGTATATAATTTATAAGTGAGGCTCCTTCTGAAATGGGGAAGGCTCAACTCCCCGGCGTTGCTTCATCTGCGCTTAATTTATAAATCATGATTCATTTTCAGAGAGATCTGTCCCACTCTTTATCCGGCTCAGCTTCAGAGCTGAGCCTGGCGTGGGGGCCCCAAGTCCCCCCTTCCCACAGACCCGCTCAGGCTCCCGTCCCAGGGAGGACAGCGCAGGCTTGGGCAGGACCTCGCCTCCAGCACCACCGGGACGAGCCATCGCCTCTCCTGGGAAAACCACATGCATAAGGGGACAAGAGGGAGCATCCACCTTTCCCCCGCCCCAGCCCGGCATTACCTTGGAGATATAGGTCAGCTGCAGAGATCCGACAGCACCTGCGCCGATAGCCAGGTTCTGCAAAACATTTAATGAGCAACAGGGGTTCAATGACAGGGAGAA
>NW_009707927.1:0-297 GCF_000703405.1 Apaloderma vittatum | reverse complement strand
CTGCCCCTCGCCGTGCCCCTGGACCGCTCCCAGGATGGCCTCTGACTGAGCTGCTGTCACTGTCTCTACGCCAAGACAGACCCACAGAACTCCGAGCAGGGAGCGGGGCAGGAGCCTACCTGCGGGTTGTCCATGTACCACAGGAGGCAGTTGGCCTGGGTGTCCAGGATGAAATACCTCCGCAGGAATTTGCCGCAGGTCTCATTTTCTTCGATGTCCAGGAAGCCGCAGATACGGTTCTGTCGATCCAAGTACGGCATGCCGGGCTCCTTCTCGCATCACCCTGCGGAGGAGGGA
>NW_009707926.1:8891-17396 GCF_000703405.1 Apaloderma vittatum | reverse complement strand
GTCCTTTCACAGTGCCTTGCCCCCCTCGTTAAGATTTCCCGGCTATCTCCGAACGAGGTGAAGGTTTCCAAAGATCAGCTTCTGTGGCCCCAGCTGCCCTGGGCGTTGATGCCCAAGCTGGGCAGCGACAGCCTGAGGAGGATGCTTTGCTTCCTGAGTATGCAGGAGTTACGGGTCCTCCAGCCTCCCCACGCAGCTGGTGCAGCATCCCCCAGCAGGCACAGGGCTCCCTGGCAGCACCGCAGTGGTCACTATCAAAATCCTGCCCAGCCTCCGGAGACTCCCCCAGCCCAGGGGCAAACCCCACTGGCTTTGCCAGAGCCTGGGCTGGAGCTCAGAGCAGCTGCTGAGTCCATCTAGGTTTTCATCTCCCACTGCAGGAGCCAGCACAGAGCAGGGAAACACCATCATTATTTTTCAAACCGTTTGAAAGACACCCAAAATCCCCAACAGCCCTGAGGGACTGGATGCTCCCAAGCGTCCCGTCTCCTCTAGGACCTAACCAAGCTCTTATATTTGGCACCTCAGGGGGCTGCCCCACGTGCTTGCGCAAAGGCAGAGTTCCTGGGAGCTGGCTGGAGAGGGTAGAACGTGTTACACTTTTGCTAGATCTCAGCTGGAAGCACTGATGCTCAGCCTTGCCAGAGGGATGCTCTGCAAACAGGGTGAGGATGATGTCCTTGCCCTGGCCAAGCATCCCAGCAGAGCCTAGGCTTGGAGGCCTGCTTCCCCTGCAGCCTTCTGAAGACCAGAGACCCAGCAGTGCTTCCCCAGAGTCCTGCTGGAGCCCAAACTGGGCTGCAGAGCCAGGAGAGCCTCTCTCCTTTGACCTTCACACAGGCCCTTTCATTACATTTGGTGGAGTAAAACATCCCTGACAAAAACCAGGACTTTGAACGTCCCACGTGTAAGATGGGAGAGATGAGGGTTTAATTTCTCTTCCTTTCATGCTCCTCTCCCTCCAACACCCCATCTCTGCAAGAAGTCTACCGGTGACGGTCAAGCTCTGGTCTGGGAAATGGGGAGAAATCAGAGCTGTGGCTGTTTCCCCCCTTGACTAGGGGGAAAACTAGGTTCCCACCAGGGGTTTCAGCTTCCCTGCAAATGTCCAAACCATGCTGGTGCTCAGCTGTAGTGGCAAGAAAACTGCTTAGGGAGTGGAAGTAAAAAGGAACAGGAGCTGGAAAAGTTTGGTTGTTGGTTGTCTACCCCCCAAATCTGAATGTGTTGGAGAAAACAGAGTGTTTTCTGTGCTGAAAGAACATCTGAATTTTCTGCGGTGGGGGAGAAGGAGGTTTCTCTGGGGACAAAGAGCTGTATGTGTTAGAGTGGTCCCGGGTGTCCCAGGGACCCTGTGAACATCATGTCTCCGAGGCTGGACAGCACAGGCACCCTCTGAGTTGTACTGTTCAAACCCTTTTGCCACCTCTGGCCCTTTTGGAGCCCTTTCCTGGGGGGCAACTGGCCTGAGCTGGATGGGCTTGGCATGGGGATGGCTGCAAAGTCCTGAGTGTAGTGGCTGGGCAGCACTTTATCAACACTGGGTAGAGGTGGTCTGCATCCTCATCCGTCCTCACTGATGGGGAATGGGACAACAGAGACCCTGCAGGGCCCCCTTAACCTGTGGTACCCTGGGGGCTCCGTATGGCTTAGATGGAGCTGAACATACCCAGTACTGAAACCTCACAGACTGTGGATACTCCATGCCCCAATGTGGGCTCTGGGATCCAGCTGCAGACATAAATACTGAGACTTTTCCCCAGATACACAGGCAGCACTGTGAAAAGTCTCTGTTGCTGGCCTGGCCAGGCAGGAGCTGCCTGCACCCTGAGATGCTGGGACGAATCCGGCGGCAGCGCGAGGCGGATTGGAGCCGGTATCTCCAGGCGTGCCGTGCCTGCGCTGCCATCCTGCGCGCTTTGATCTCGGGCCCCGGCGCAGAGCAGTCTGCCTGGAGACATGCTCACGTGCCCGGGAATTAGGTCAGGCCTCGGTGGGGATTAGCGAGCAATGGTGGGCCCCAGAGCTCCACCGGGGCTGCCGAGAGCTGCTGCTGGGCAGAAAAGGCTGGGCAGGAATAGAAGAGCAGATTGGGGGGCTTCACACTGTTGTCCCTCCATCATGACGGTGTGGATGCTCAGGAAGGGAGCAAAGCTCCATCCTCATCCTTGGGATGCCACAGGGGGTCGGAGGCCCCTGAGGGCTCTGGTTTCTCCTGGCCATGCTAGCAACCCCAGCACGATGACTTTATTCCTGAACCCAAGGCGCCCCAGTGCCTGCCGCACTGCTTTTTATTTATACCTGCAGTGGAAATAAACTCCGCATCGTCAGAGCCTGGCAAGAGGCATGAGCTCATCTCTTATATTTGGTGGTGACGAAAGAAGGGTAAATAAGTCGCAGAGGCACAGACATCTCTGCCAAATCCATCAGGGTGAATTGGGGGTGAGGTTTTGCCATCCCCTCCCATTGCTGCTGGGGAAACTGAGGAAGGGAACTGCCCTCCGCAAGGTGATGTGTGGAAGGCAGCCTCACTGGGCGCTCTTGAAAGGGAGGTACCAGCACCCTTGTCCTGGCTGAGTGCAAGCTGAGTGTATGCTGAGGTGAAACTCACCTGGGAGGGTGTTTGGGGCTGTCAGGAGCTCCCATGTATGGGCAGGAGGTGTGCTGGCAGCTGCCTAGTCCCCAGCACAAGGTACGAGCAGGCTGGCTGAGAGATGTTAACAATGATGCCAGATCAAACCTGGGGAAATATCCCATGATCTGGCACACAGTTCTCCAGTAAACCCCCGCTCTGGGGTGCCCAGGACCCTCAAAGACCTGGTTGTGTCCAGGGGATGTACAGATCCTCATGTAAGCATCATCCATGTGGATGGGAAGGTATAGCCCCCTCCAGACTAGGTGACAAGGACATCCCTGCAGCACCAGCTGACATTAAACCTAAATGGTCAGGAAGGGGTAGGGAAAATCCCAAGTCAGTATTTAAGTCAGCACCAGATATGGGTGACTTGGGTGCTCCTCTGCCATGGGGACTGTGTATGCAGGAGCATCGTGCTGCAGCAGTCAGCTGGTGGCCAAGGTCCAGCTTAGCCTGTGGGACTCCCTGCTGCGAGAGGAGCTGTGGGTGCTGTGCCGAGTCTGCACTCTGTCACCTACAAGCCAGCAGCCCCTTGCAGGGGACAGCCAGTTACCAGGATTTGATCTTTGAAAATAAACTCCCCCCTCCTCCTCCAAACCACCTCTTGGCTGAACATCCTCCGCATTTACCGAAACTCCGGGCTTACTCACGCCTCCCCGGCTCACTGCAGCTGCCGGGAGAGGTCCTGGTGTTTCCTGCCCAGCCTGACTCAGCCCAAAGCCCCGGCACCCCTCTGCCTCTACCAGGATGTGGGGTCTGGCATTCAGATAGGAGGAGGTTGGGAGCACCCGTTGCTTTTCCCTCTGGGCTGGTGGTCATCCTATGCACTCCTTTTCCAGCCCCAAATTTATTTCTGCTTTTCATCCTTTACGGGCTAGGAATGCTCTGCACTGGTTCCCGGATACTTGCTTGCTCTGCCAGCAGGTCAGCAAGCAGGTTGTATGCTGGAGGGGGGTGGTATGGGGTTGAGGTTTTGGGGTATTTTCCTCCTATTTGTGGCAGGCGGATGGAATCCCTCCATCATTCCCCTTGGGAAGGGACAGAAACATCTGGAGAGCAGCAGGAGAGCATTGACTCATCCTGCAGCATCATTAACTTCTTATAGCTGGTTATCATCTCCCTCTGATAAGGAGAGAGCAGCATCCGTGGGGTCAGGCCAGTGGTAATTAGCTGGGAAGGCTCCAGAGTTAACCCTTCCCCAGCTGCTGTACAAGTCTCCCTGAGCTGCTGGGGTGCAGCTGGTGCTGGGGAGCAGCTTGGAGCACCCCTTCCCGCTGTGCTCTCAGCCTGAGACCCCAGCTCACCACAGTATCTGCGGGAGAAGGAGGGGAGCTGGGGCAGGAGGATGCCATTGCATCTCCAGGAGGATGGGGGCAACAGGCTAACGTCTATTTCTAGCAAGCGTGCCAAGGAGAATGGTGCCATCAGCAATCAGTCCCTCTTAGCAGGGGATGAATCCCCCCGGCCTCCCCATCACATCTCTCAGTGGGTCTGAAGATGTTTTTGAGTCTCTCTCTTTGAAACTAGCTGAGCCTTGCCTTTGAACAACCCCCCAAGCCCATGCCTAACGATGCAAACGAGCTAATTAGGCCGCGGAGGAGCCCGGGGCTGATCGCCTGGGGCCAGAGCCCGGCAGCTGCCCCTTCCCCTCACAGAAACAGCTTGCGGCTGCTCGCCTCAATCTGTGCCAACATCCTCAAGGCGAGTGACAGGTTCCTGCAGAAACCTCCGTGGCAGGCACGGAAGAGCAGCCGGGCTTGCCCCAGGTGAAAAGGAGTTTGGGGTTTGCCCAGTGCATCCTGCTGATGGGATCAGCTCTCTGCAGCGCAGCTGCTTGCCAGAGCAACAAGACCCTAAAACACCCCCAGCAGCATTCCTGGGTTTTAGTCACATGTTTTGTTCAGCCCAAAACAGAGGCCGAAGCATCTTGTGGGATCCCTGACCTTGCTGTCCTACACCTGCCTGGCTGGAGCCAACCAGCCAGCTCACTTCTACAAGGCAAATGCTAGTGAAAACAGGGAATTGGCGGTCATCCTTCTGCAAACCTCAGTAGAAATCATAGACATAAACTCTCTTGGCCAGCTGAGAGGGTCCAGAAGCGTGGCTGGGCGATGGGAACATCAACATGGACCAGAGTGGAGCAGGCAGGCAGCAGGAAGAGCTGGCACAGCCCTGCCCATCTCTAGGATGCTGAGGGCAGAGTGGTCCCTGGGGTGATGCTGTGACATCAGGGGGTGCCAGAAAGGCAGCACCCACCTTTGTCCCGGGTCACGTTTGACCATGCTGGACAGCTGCCTGCCCCAGCTGTCCCCATGTTGCCCCAGGGCACAATTCCTAGCCAGCAGTGCTTGCTCCTGAAGATGAGGTAGCGTCTCCAATGGCTGGGTTAAAGGCTTTTCTTCGGGCATTGGACAATCTGTGTTCGTGCCAGTCTCAGAGCCAAATGGCAGGCACTGGCCATAAGGGACCCACCACGGCTTCTTGTCCCTAAGCAGTTCAAGGAGGAGGCTGGCAGGATCCCAGGCTGCCTGACCCACAGCAGGGATGCCCTGAGGAGAGGAGACCAAGCTCAAGGTGTCCAAAACGAGCCTTTGCCAGGAGTCAGGGAGCGGCTCCCCAGCTCAGCCCTGCTGGGCAGGTGCCTCCAAAGCCTTCTCCTAGGAAATAGCTTTTCACCACTCTTTTATCACCCCAGAAAGGAGTGTGGCCACATGCAGTCACCTGAAATGCTTGGAGACTCAAGGCATTTTCTGCTGGAAAATGCTGGGCTGGGAGATGGGGCATCTGCTAAAATTACACCAATTCCAGTAAAGTTGCATTTTGGGATAAAGACCCAGAGAGGGGACAGGAAGAGGGCTCGGAGCAGGGAAAGCTCACCATCTTCTTCTCAGTCACAATGCACCAGGCCAGTTGGAGCCTGACATACATAGCTAAGGAAGTGCAAAATCTGCTTTTTTCAATCTTGTCATTTAGAAGCAGTGAGAAATTCAGTTTCTACAAATGAACCATTTCAAACAACCCCTAATATCTTAGGCTTTTTTATTTGCTAATAAACCCCCCCCCCTCCCCCCCCCCCTCAAGATTTCTCCTGTGAGGAAAATTTCAAAATATTGCATTTGCCTCCAGTTCAAATCAAAGCCAGATTTTGAAACCTCCAGATCTTTGCAAAAGGGACCATCAACTTCTGGGCAGCCACCTCCCAGCCTGGCTGGGCTGAGAGACCTCCAAGACAAATGCATGAGGCAATACCAAAGGATGCTGAAAGAACTCTTCCCCTGGACCCTGGTGAAGCAATGTCCCCATGGTGGCCTGGCCACAGGGCTTAGATGGACCGTGGGACATTTCTGCTCCAAGCGCTCCCTCCATCCCAAGCCCAGGCTGGGTGAGCTTGGCCTCTCCTGGTCACTTTGTCCCAGACCTTTAGCAACATGTGTTGCCTGGTGACCCTTCTGCGGTTGTATTTTTCCAAGCAGTTCCTCCAGGGCTGGTGTTGGCATGTGGTCCCTGGCCCTGATGTTCAGAGGGTGCCTAGGGGAGCTGCTGACCCCATCCCATGGATGCTAACCTGCAGTGGGACCCCAGTGGGATTGTGAAAGCCCCTGCCCCATGCACTGGATGTATAGTGCACGCTAAGCAGAGATGCTGCCTTGTGCTTTCCATGGGCACGTGGAACTCAAGGTCAGTGGAAACTGGGACAGGAATATTTGCTGGGGGAGCTGGCAGCGAAATCATGGGCTGCCACACCTTGGGGAGCAGGGCATGGGTGAAGAAATTGGCACCCATGTCCAGAGGAAGGCCCATGGGGATGGAAGAGCTCTATGCTCCGTGCCAGATGGGCTAAGGGCTCCTGCTGTGTCTTTCCCTGCAGATCCCTCGGCCGTGGACATGGACCTGTACGATGCTCAGACGCTGGCAGAGGCCCTGAAGTGGTACCTCCAGGAGCTCCCATCACCCCTGGTTCCCCCAGCTCTCTACAGCGACTTGATCCGCATGGCACAAGGTAAGCATAGCCAGGCTTGCCCCAAGCCTGGAAATCTTGTGGAGCTGGAGGAGCTTTGGGAAGTTCCTAGAAAGGCTCTCCATTTTCTCTAGGGCAGATCTGGACCTCATCCTCTGTCCGGTGCCACACTGAAGATAGATCCTGAAAAGGACCACTGGGAGCATCCCCCAGCACCAGAGCAGCATGGCAGATTTGGGGAGATGCTCTGGAAAAGCAGCAGCTTTGCCCTGGCCATGGCATGGGCCTCTCCGGCTGCGGTGCCCAGAGGAGGAGGTGCTTCCTGCTGGGATGAGTGGCTGCCAAGGCTGGGTGATGCTGGCCCCAGAAGAAAGCGTTATTATAATATTTTGGCTCAGCTGCCTGGGAATTTTTTACTGTAATCTTGTTAACTCTTGGCTTTATATGGGCATAGAGAATTCTCTGCTTTTTCAGCTTAGTGCCCTTAGGAAGTGCCTCTAGGTCTCTGCAAGCTTTCTGGCCTTTGCAAATGCACAAGACCATCAAGGCTTCGAGTTTATTTGATTTTTTTACAAATAAACAGGGCAGGCCTTGTACCCAGGTCAGCAGAAGTCACGGTTCCTCCCAACAGGCAGCCTGGACCAAAATCTATTTAAAATGAGCCCTTGCAGAGCTGCCCAGCCCCTCCCAGCCTGAGGCCCCACAGGCATCACCAGGCACACACTGAGCTCTTGCCCAACATCTTCAGTAGGACCTGAACCCTCTGCCACCTTCAAAACCAGGATTTCCCCTTCCATGGCAGCTCTCGCCTCACTGCCAGTCACTGCAGTATCCTCCATCCCCTGCGCATCAACTCCCTGTCCTAAGCCAGATTAGCACTTGGCTGCCTTAAGAGGCACCAAAAGATCACACATGGCCAGACCAGCATAGTCTTTTCCTACTATGTCCTGCTGTGAAAAGGCCATGGGATCTTTGTGGTCTCCAGCAGGGCAGGAGGGACACTCTGAGGAGGCGAGGGATAACTCACATCCCATCCTCCCTGCCCTGCACAGAGATGGAGCCAGGAGAAATACCCCCGGGGCCGGTGGCTGCCTTTCCCTCACCCGTCAGAGAGAGGAGAAATCAAAGGCTGCCTCCCTTCCAAGGATAAAAATGCAATTAGGAAGCAATTAGCTGGGTTGCCTCGTTAAGCAACTTCAAAGGGAAGCGCCTTTCCCTGCAGCCTGCACCAGAGTGGGCTCTGCTCCTGGCACAACGGGTGCAGGAGGAGGAGGAGGAGGAGGAGGAGGAGGAGGAAGGGGCAGGAACAGAGGCAAAACCGATGGGGATTTCTCTGTGGCTTTAAAAAGAAATAAAATACAAGCCTTTCAGGAGACGGTGCTGGTTTTTGGCAGTCTGCCCTGCAAGCAGAGTCCTTCTGTACTGCTCAAGGCTGCAGACTGGAAAAGCAGCAAGGTGACCACCTGAAGAAGGAGGTGGGAAGCATCCCCAATTTCTCGCTTTGACTATGGACCTTCCCCCTGCAGCATCCCCTGAGTGCAAAAGGGGGCAAAAAGCAGCTGATTAGAGTAGAGGAGGCCTGGAGCAAAGCCACACATCCCATAGGAGCATCTTGTTGGACACTGGGGCACACTCCATCGCCATCCCAGCTGGGTTGCAACCCTGCTCAGGAGGGGATCTCGAACCCGCCATCCCTCCAGCTCTAGTGCACCCCAGCCCTGAGGACGGATGCCGGGAGCTGGCTGGGCATCAGCTAAGCCTCAGCCCTGGTGCAAAGAGTCACAGGGAGCTGAGTCAGCCCCCAGCCCAGCCGGGCTTTGAAGCCAGCTGAGAGCAACACAGCCCTGGGGACCTCCCTGACCCCCACGGATGAAAGAGCCAGGCCAAGGCAGGGATGGAGAGTGGCTGGAGA
>NW_009707926.1:0-8824 GCF_000703405.1 Apaloderma vittatum | reverse complement strand
AGCCAAGGCTGCCAGAGGGCACTGAGGGTGGCGGGGGGGCACTGGTGGGAACTGTGAGGCTCTGGGGCTGCCCAGAGTGCTCACAACGGGCATTCCCGCAGCATCTCCACGGTGTGCAACACCATGAGGTGCCTGCTTGTATTCATATGGGCAATTCAAGCATTGCTAAAGTGGTTGCCCACAGATCAGCCCTCCCTGCTGCTGGGGGTGAGAGAAGCCACGCTGAGTGGGCTGCAGGGAACTCGCTGCTTTTGCCCAGGTGCAGGTTTTTGTCTTCTAATGAGCCTTTTCCCTCCCAGCTTGCTTATCCTGCAAGGGAGGGACAAACCTTTAAATTAAGCAATTATTACAGCAGGTGCTTGTTGTCCCACTCTGCTTTCCTCTGCATTTTCATGCTCTCTCCTGGCTGTGCTCAGAATGGGAATGTGCTGATGTCACCCTACAATCTGATCTGGGGTGCAGGCTCCAGCAAGAGGTGACTGAGACACCCAGGGCATCGTCTCTGCCTTGCCCTGTGCTCCTTGGGTACCCACGTGTTCCACCACACATCTGCAGGAAAGGATGGGCTGCAAAGAAGTAGTCCTGGATTTAGCGGCAGAGGTTGAGGTCAGCTCTTTGAGGGGATTCAGTGAGGAGTAGAGACCTGCCACAGCTCACACCATGTGTTCTGGCAGGTGCCAGGCTCCTATAAGAGGCAAGTGGATGTCCCAACCTCCTGAATTGACCTTTCTCCTGCTTTTTCCCTTCTGCTGCAGAGACTCCAGGCCTGGAGGAGTGTGGCCAGCGAGCCAGAGCCTTGCTGGTCCCTCCGGCCCTGCCGCAGCCCCAGGCACTGCTCCTGCGCCAGCTCGTCCACCACTTCTGCTGCCTCTGCCAGGGCACCCACAGAAGCTGCCTCTCCCCCCGGCTCCTCGGGGAACTTTTCGGGGAACTGCTTCTCTGCCCCACCACAGCCAGGTGAGGTGACCCTGCTATGCATGGGATGGGGTGGGCAAGAGAAGAGTGACCATAGACAGACACAACACACTGGCCACCAGCCAAACTGGATTTGCTGGATGACGGTCCACCCGCAGCTCAGCCTTGGGGTTTTCTGAAGGGGGATGCTGGAGCTGGAAGCCCCCATCCCAACTTTGATGCTCCAACACCACGCTCATTCCCACAGTGAGCAGGCGTGATGTCGCACACTGGGCTGGGAGAGGCAGCATCACCCCAGGGAGGACATCCCTCTGGGCAGCTGACTTCTGTCCCAGGGGTGTGGAGGGCTCCAGGGGGGCTGAGGTACTGGCACCCTCACAGACCCCCACTTTTCTCCCCGCAGCACTGAGGCGAGCCCTGAGCTCCGTGCAAGAATCCTGGAGTCACTCATAGTGGCGGGTGAGGCCACGGAGGTGCCAGCAGCCCCAGGTAAGAGATGCTCGACTGGTGGTGGATTGGTGGGGCAGCAGGAGTGAAATTCTGGGAGGTGATAGCAGCAAGTCATGGGGTGGTTTTGGTGCCCAGTGTGGTACCAGGAAGGTGCCTGTGTCCCTGCAGCACTCCCCAGGCTGTGCTGGCACCTCGGCCAGGCACGCTGTTCCCATTTCCCTCTTTCCTTTCTCCTCCAACAGGCTGGTTTGGGGGCATTTCTTTGTGGTCCCTCAGAAAGTTTGCATCTGTTTCTTGCTTAATGTCCGTGTTGCTGTTCTTTGCTGCTGATGCAGTGCGAGGGGTCCCGCTCCCTTGTTTTGGGTGTGGGTGCTCTTTGTTGGGGGCTGTTTCGGTGAGCAGGGATCTGGCTGCAGTCTGTGAAGAAACTAACACAACTGTAAAATGGCAGGATGATGCTTTCTGCAGGATTAAATCCAGGTTTATGGGTTTTGACTTGCACTTAGTTTTCATGTGTGCAGAATCACATTGCATCCATCAACGCGCTGTTGCTACCCGGTGCGGCATCCCCAGGATGGTGATGGGCACTTGTCCCTCTGCCTCTCCATGCTGGGAAAGGAGCCAGGAATGTGCGCTTTTCTGCAGATGTTAATAACCCCACCCAGCCTTTAACCCTTAGGAGTGCAGTTCTGCCCTTTCTATTACCAATGCCAGCGTTTGCCTCCAGCACCTCTTTGCTCTTTACTTCTGCTTTGGTGGTCAAAGCCCCAGTCCTCTGCTAGCTACCTTCTCCTGCAGTGTCCCTCTTGTGTGGTGGCTTCTCGTGTCCCACCGGTGTCCAACACCTAAGTGTGTGTCCCTTGTGCCCTCTGCAGCACTGCAGGGATGGGAGGCAAGTGGTCCATCCAGGCAGGGGTGTATGTGTGAGGGAGGGTGCTCAGCAGAACACAGTCTGTAGACCTTAAGGACCATAGAGGCCCATGCCTGTGGGATCCCATCTCCAGGTAGCTGCCGAGATCCAGCTGTGTCCTTGCACTGGTCTGCCCAGAACCCCGGGAGATACAACTGCCTCCAGCCTTCCTGCTTGGAGATGTGTCAATGTTGGCCCTGATGAATCCTGTTTCCTTGTGATGTATCCCGGTCCTTGTCATCGCCCTGTCTCTCTGTGGGGTGGCTGGGCCAGGCAGGATTGTGACTCTTAATATTCCTTGTAAATCATCCCTTTCAGCCCTGTCATCCTATTTATTGCTTTCCTCGAGCTCTTGCTCACAAGTTTGCCAGGATCCATATGTCTCTTCCACCCGCTGATCCAGATGTTGGGCAGCTACAGCCCAGCAGCTCTGGGTCCGCTGCCATCCCCAGACCCTGTGCTGTCGTCGGTGACCCCCACCCCAAACCAAGTGGAGAGGCTGGGCAGGATTCTGGGGTTCTCATCCTCTTGCTGGGTCACAATTTCCCCTCTGGGCATGTGCCCACATGGGCACCCCACGAGCAGAACACAGGGCACCTGGGCTCGCTGTGGGACTCCAGACAAGTCCTGCCACCTCCCCTCTCTTTGTACCTAAAAGCGAGGTTATTATTACTTGGCTGTCATCACATTAGGATGTTGGGAAGCTTAATTAAATGCCTGCGAAGCGGTTTTGAGAGCCGAGGATGAAAGGGGCTATATATAAAGTGCGAAGAATTATTATTAGCGGTGGGGTCTGTGCACCGGCCCCACTCCCATCGCCCTGGCCCCACTCCCGTGCGTCCCAGCACTGTGATTATTTTTGTGCGTGTGTCGAGTTGTGGTTTTATAATTATACATGTAAAATAGCTATAAATACTCTGCAATAACACGGCGGGTGTGTGTGCATAGCACAGGAATAGGAGTCGGTAGCTGACACGGAGGAAACCGCAGTGTGACCTCATTCTGACTCAGGCGTAAATATACCTCAGGCGAGCGGGCAGCTGGGGGGGTTGGGGCCACTCCAGGGCTACAGGGGCAGTGGCTGCCTTGGCAGAGAGGGTCATGGTTTTGGTAAGGTCCGAAGTCGGATGCTAACCCCAGGGAGGCTCCTGCGGGGTCAGGGTCCCACCTCTCCTGTGTGTTTTGGGGCTGATGGTGGAAGGTTGGATGTGCAACTCATCAAGAATAAGAGTGTAAATTTTAAAATCTGTTTCCTGGAGGATCTTGCTTGGGTGGATTTTCTGCTGTTGAGTTTGCACCATCCCTTCCCGCAGGCACTGGGGGGTCCCTGCAGTGCCTGTGGACTGAAGGGGAATGGCATGGGATGGGTCAATGATGGCTCCCGAAATCTCTTCCCAGTGACCATGGGATGCAGCAGTGGCATCATGCTGGAGGCCTGGGTTTGCACTGGGCAATGCCATGGATCCATGGCAAAGCTGGGACAGAGCTTGAGGATGGGCAGTCACCTTACTATGGTCTCCTGCAAGCCCCCAGTGCTGGGCAGCCACCCTCAGCTCAGCCCAGGGGCAGGGACACATGCCCCAGCCCCATGGGGAGCCAGCAGGGCACACAGAGCCCACAGCAGGATCCAGCAGTCTAGGGGGAGCAGTTTCTCGAGCAGGGTGAGGGGGCAGGGGAAGGCAAAGGGAAGAAGTGATGCAAATACCAGCTCAGCTGAAGGAAGATGACTTCATCTCCTTTTCCTCTCCTGGTGCTATTTATAGCCACTTTAATTTACTCCCCTTTGCTTTATTATCTCTCCAGCAAGCCGTTAGCCCTCAGACAGCAGGATGCCTTTACTCACCATGCGGCACAGACTTCTAAAAAAAAAAAAAAGCCAAAAAACTCAACCCAAAACAAAACCAAAAAAACCCCACCAACAACCTGCAGGGGCAGGACACAGGGAAATGTGGCAGAGTGCTGGGGGCAGGAGCCTCGCTGTCCTGTGGCATAGGTTTCTGGAGAAAACGAGAGGATTTGTGCTCCTTTTGGGGAAAAGATTGAGAAGCAGGCAAGAGAGATGTCTCCTTCCTCAGAGCACTGGCTGGAGGGAACAGGACAAGCCGTGCCAGGGTCCCCTCCTCACCACAGGACGCGGACTGCTCTTTTGCCGGACCCAGCTGAGGCAGTCACCTCCTGCTCCCCCGGAACTCCCAGCCCTGCCCCACTTTCTGTTGGGTAGCGGTATAATGCCATTGGGTGGGGATTTGGTTCAAGTGTCCCCAAAACAGCTTCTCAAAAAGCAGGTTTGGCAGCCCTGTGCCATGGGGAAACTGAGGCCCAGCCTCCCCATGGAGTCTCTCTCCTGCCGGCTCCAAAACCCGATCTCTAGGAGGCATCCCCAGATGCCCAGCCCTGAAGCCAGCACCATGGCACCCCCAGTGCTCGGCAGGGGTGGAGGTAGGTGCTGATGGTTGGTGACATCCCATGACATCTTGTGACATGACATGCTGGGCATTTCCCAGCCTGAGCTCCATGCAGATACCTCTGTGACAGCATCACTGCTGAGCAGGACTGCCGTGTTGAACCAAATTAGAAGTATCTGGCTTTGAAGTTTTTAATTAACTTTTTTCTGACTGCTTTGTTCTGAATCCAAGGGCAAACCCCATCTTCTCACTCTCCCCAGCTTGTGTGTCAGCGTGTCACAATGGAGGTTGAGACTTGGATGTGCAGGGGGTTAGGAGAGAGCAGAGGGCTTGCCAGGAGGGGCCAGCCTGCGGGGTGCAGACCGCTGCCTGCCTAGGATGCTGAGGATCATGTCCAGGTGCTGCACCGCCCATGCGGGAGCATCCTGGCATGGCCGGGAGTATCCCATCCCTTGGCCTGGCACGTTGGTCACAGTGTGCCTTTGGTTCGGGTCATCCCTTGTGGGTGCTGATGGGGGTTAAAATTAGCCAGGAAAAAAACTGACTAAACACGTCTGGGTGAAGGGCAGCATGGGGAGGCCATGGCCGAGTGGTCCTTTGGTTCTGCCTCCCCTAATCTGCAAATAATACAGAGAAAACAAACTGGAACTGGGGAAAGGAGATGGGAAGAAAAGAGAGCCAAAGCCTAGCTAGCAACACAAGTTAGGGAGAGAGGCTAAAAATAACAGATCCCCAAAGGCATAGGGAGGAACATGATGGGGATCCACACTCCTGCCATCCCAGAAGGTGCCCTCGTGCCTCCCCAGCTGCTCTGGCCATGATGCAGCTCAGACGGGTGAATCCAGAGAGGGAAAAGCCTCTGAGAAGGCACGGAGGTGAGAGGTGGAAGGGCTGTGCCACAGAGCCAGGAGCGATGCTTCCATGCGCAGCAGATGATGGGGTCCCCCCAGCACCCAAGGCACCCAGCTGGGAGGCAGGTACTGCCCGACCCACTTGGAGGCAGCTGGCAGGCAGGGGGAGGATGCTGGGAGACCTCAGGGGTGCTACCTCCACAGCTAATTTTAGCCTGTGCTCTATTAATCATGGAGCAGGAGGGGACCATGGCATGATGGCAAACTGCCGATGCCTCTGCCCAGCTCCCCTGCCTGCCCCGTGCTTGCTACCAGGAGGACTTGGACTAGCAGGGGCTGGAGTGTTCCCCCACTCTGTGATTTCTGGGCTGAGGAGCTAGGAGTGACCATGTGCCATAGTCCTTTCCTCCAGCCAGCTTTAGGCAGCTGAGACAGCCTTGGGAAGGATGTTCCACAGCAGCCTGGTAGACAAGACATCTCATGCCTCAGTTTCCCCTCCTGGCTAGCAGAGGAAACATTTGCTGGTGGGGTTTCTCACGTTGCCTCTACTGCTGCAGGCAGGCATTTTCCTGGCACACTAGGGCTCCTGGCATGAGGAGAGACCCTGGCAATGCCGAGAGGATACGGAGTGACAGCTCTCCAGTCCCCTTCTCTCCATTGTAGCCGCAGCCCTGTGCTAGCAGTCCCGGCGTTGAATGCATGGCATGGCCCAGCCCTCCCTCTTGACACAGGAAACTGCTCTTGACGGAAATGTGGCTCTGCTGGGATTGAAACCCTTTTCCTCCCTGCACCACATGGCCGGAGCTGATAACGGGCTGGATAACCCCAAGCATTGTGTGTGCCACCAGCCCATGACCCACCGGCGTTTCACTGCTGGCAAGGAAATGCTGCTGCTTAGCCTGCCGGGGCTCAGAGGGACCCTCTGTGCATGTCAGTGTTGGGGTGCTAGGGCTGCTCTGCCATCTGGGCAGCCCACCTTTCTTTCTTCTGACATAGGAATTTTTGGGATGGCTCTGTCAAATCCTCACTGGTGCAAGCTCAAGGAGGCTGGGCCAGCTCTTAGCTCTATGGCTGCAAAAGCTGCCAGCCCAGAAAACCCAGAAGTTCAGGAGGGTTGTCTGGCACAGTCAGAGCTTGGCCTTCAGGGTTTACAGGGCTCTTTGGACCAGGCTTTTCACCCAGGATGCCTCTGCCTTCTCCAGAGGGCAGTTCCCAGAGGTCAGAGGGGATGAGCAAAAGCCCCCTCATCCCCGATGGAGCCACCAGCTTGGTTGTCACAGCCTGTCCAGGGCTGGCGCGCTCCTCGTGCCGGCTGCTTGCCAAGTCAAACCGCAGGATTGTGCGTGCCAGCGCACGTGTCCTCCCGGCTCCTGCCCTCAGATGCTGTCTGGGCTGGAATCACTCTTTCTGCTGCAGCGACTCTGGCTATGTACCAGATGCTGTCTGGGCTGGAATCACTCTTTCTGCTGCAGCGACTCTGGCTATGTACCACCAGCCGGGGAGGGTGATAAAGAGCCTGTCATGCCGCCAGCCACAGCTGGTTTTCCATCTTGGCACCAAAGCCAGGAGCATCCTCTCCTGCACGGTGGCATTTCTGTCCCCTGCAGCCCGTCGGCTAGCAGATGGCGGGGAGGGTGATAAAGAGCCTGTCATGCCGCCAGCCACAGCTGGTTTTCCATCTTGGCACCAAAGCCAGGAGCATCCTCTCCTGCACGGTGGCATTTCTGTCCCCTGCAGCCCGTCGGCTAGCAGATGGGCAGCACCATGTGGCCCCACTGCCCTTTTGGTCAGGAGACACCAGAAAAGGGCAATGCTGTCCACAGGGCATTTTCTGTTGGAGCAGGAGGGCTAAGGGGCAGCTGATTCCTCTGTGATCCCACTGGCACCCCTGGACCCTGCTGCCTTTGAGAGCACCCTGGCTCTGCTCCGAAGGAGTGAGACAAGGCAGGCTGCCCGGCACACACGCGTATGCGGCTCTGGGGAAAGGCAGGATTTGTGCTTCCAGGAGGGAAAATGAGTCATGGGGGGACGTCAGGGCCGTGCCAGCAGCTGAGCGTGGGACCGGGGTAAGTGGTGGCTGTCGGCTGCTATCCGGGAGGTCAGGCAGAAATGCTCTCGCAGGCCTTGCTTGGCTTTAAAATCTATTAACGTCATTTTGCCGTTCGAGCAGAGAGCCACACAGGCAGCAGAAATGTTCGGGCACGGCTCAGATCAGAGCAGGATTTCAATTACAGTAATCAAAGGTGACACAGATAAGAAACCCCTGGTCTATGAAGCCACGACAGCTGTCCTCTGGCTCAAACCGGCACCCATCCAGAGCGGCTCCATCAAAATCACTGAAGTGGTACTACGGTAAAATTGGATTGCGAATCCATTTTCATCTGCTGTGGTAGAAAATAATTTCCCTGCACTCCTTGGGGAAGAAAGCCACCTTCTCAGCAGAACAGCAAGGAAGGAAGGTGTCAGGCGTGGAAGAGGAGACATCCAGTGAAGGCACTGGTGGCTGCTTGTGGATGATGGAGGCAGCAGAAGGAACAGTCAGGATGTTGGAGCATCAAGGCTCTCCCTCCTGCTTTCCCTTCTCCCTTTCAGCCTAGTCCTGTGGGCATGGTTGTGACAGAGGCAGGGATGTGCTCATCTCAGTGCCAGGCTCTCCGGAGGGATGGGCAGCCCTCTGAGCTCCACCACAGGCAGAGCACCCCAGGCCGTGCTGCGGGACGGACACCCCCAGCACTGCCAAGGAAGACTGGGGAGAGGGTCAGGGGTTGAAGCACCTTGTGGGGCAGGACATGGCCCCCTCCTCTCTCATCCTGGCAAGTATCTAACACCCAAGGAAAGCTGCCTCCTGCTCCTGACTCTGCCACTACTTGAATGTGTCCCTGGTCAAACCCTCCTGCTGCTTTTGTCTCCCATAGTCTGGAGCTGCAAATCTGGATGGCAGCAGCACGCTGGTGTGCCGGCTGAGCTCCCCCACCTTACACCTCCCACATCCTCACCCCTTCGGGCTCCCACTGTCAGCTCCTCACCGCCACCCCTGTGCCCCCGCCCTTGCGGGCCCCTGGATGCAGCCAAGCCATGGGGGTACCCCCTGGGTCCCGGGGTGCACAAGGGGCCTTTTCTGCCCCTGCCCCAGCACGGCGGGATCTGGCCAAAACACAGCAGCTCTTTCTGCGCCCACTGGCCATGATCCAGCCTGGCCAGGTGTCAACTGCCCAGCCACGGCGTGTCCCCCCCGGTGCCCCCTGGGGAGTGTGAGCCCTCTCCCAAACAAGGGGGGTTTGTGCAGGGCGGCC
>NW_009707925.1:20099-21490 GCF_000703405.1 Apaloderma vittatum | reverse complement strand
TTAACGGGAAAAGCGCTGCACGTCGGCCCCAAACTTGGGGTCTCTGATGGTGAGTCCGGAGGTGTCTCTCCCCAAAAGTGTTGTCCCCTGCTTGCAGCCACAATCCGTTTGCTCCGGAGGAAAACTCGTAACGCTGATAAACCAGCCCCCCCCTCCACGTCCTTCGGGTGCTTGTTGTGCCCCGTGTTGCAGGAAACCATTTCCAAAAGCTTTGCCCTTTGTGGTCCTTTCCTTTGGAGCTTCAGAGCCTTTTGCATGCGTTCCTTAAGCTTTGTTGGAGGGGGATGGAAATACTGATTTTGTGTATTAATAGATGAGGGAAACTGAGGCTGGGATGTGTTGGGACTCGCCCAGCATCATCCCCAGGTCTGACACAGCCGGGGATAGCGGATGTGACCGACATATCCTTGTTCGAAAGCTGTAACTTACCTGAAATTTTTAATAAAGTGAACAGTTTGTTACATTTTGGTATCACCTCTTTTTCCGGAGACTTCACGCTTCGTGTAGCTGAGACCATCCCATCTCTAGACGTGGAAGGCAAATGGCCGCGTAGTCTGAAAAGGAGAAGGGGTGACGGCAAAGTTGCGTTTAGTTGCAGCTCCTTGAAGAGAAGATGGTGTAACTTGTAGCTGTGAAGTTTCTTGTTTTTCCTAAATCCTGTGCGAACGCATCGTTTTCCCCGTCGTCTCGAGATGTAAGCGCTGGCCCCGTTTAACTTTGCTTCTCTGGCGTGGATCAGCTGCAGTTTGCTTCAGACAGAGGCTCCTTTTTTCATTACACCCCCCCTTGGTGAATATAGATGGGTTTGCACTAAAAAAAAAAAGGCAAAAATCGAGCGAAAACGCTTTTGGTGAAGACAGCTTTGAACCGCTAAACTCATATTATCGTTATTTCCCCACGGGGCCGGTTCAAGGGTCGGGATGACCAAGATTTGCAGCTAAATGGTGCCTGAAGTTATATGCTTGAAGAATAATTTATCAGCAGCCGAGTCCACGTGGCGTGTTGCGCGGGGACGCCTCCTTACCTGACAGGGTCGGGACCTGGCACTTATTTCTACAATAGATGTATTTCTTTTTTTATTATTATTTATTATTATTAACTTATTCTTTTTCCCCCCCCTCCGCATGCTAAAGCCAAAATAATGGTGATTTACTGGTGGCAGAAATGCAGCTGGGCAGAGCGGAGCGTGGCAGCTGTCGAACAATGCCCAGCTCCTGCCCAAAGGGTCGGGGCCAGCAGACTGCTGGAACGGCGTCCGATTGAAATGGCAGATTAAGTTCCTGCGAACGCGCGGCGTCGCTTCCCTCTGCTGCCAAATTGGTTTAATGTGACAACTTGTTGGTGTGGGAAACACTTAGAACCGGGAGAGACGTAGCGAAAATAAATACCGT
>NW_009707925.1:18603-19893 GCF_000703405.1 Apaloderma vittatum | reverse complement strand
AAGCTGCCACAAGGCGTGGGTGGCCCCGACGGGCGAGCCCTGGAGGTTTTGTGGGAAGCTGTGGTAGCGATTGCACTTGAAAATTTGCCTCCAAAGGAAGGGCAGGCGCTGGTGGGAGCAGGAGCGGTGGCGCCGAGGTGACGTTGGGGTCTCGGGGGAAGATCTCTCGGCCTGCTCAGACTCTCTGCTGGCCAACCCTGACAAGAGACTCCCCAGCTCTTAGCAGGGCCCTTTGCTAACACCACCTCTGAGCTTTCCTCCGCTTCGCACGCCGGCTCTTGCTCTGTGCTGCCACGCCGGCGTTCGCAAGTGACGTTTCAGATTGTGTCCCTCAGGTCAGATTTTTCTCTCTTGGGTTTCCTCCCCCCTCTTACACTCTGTCCGTGGCTCCTTCCCCTGTCCCCAGTGTCTGCCTGCAGCACCGGCGCCCGGAGCAGCTCTTGCTGCTTTGGAGGAAGGCGTCGCAGTCTCTTTAACAAAATCCAAAAATGTGAAGTTTGTGATCCTTGAGATTTCGGTGACGAGTGCCGAGGGATGTGTCTGGTATCCCTCGTGCCTGGGAGATGACAGGCAGGTAAAACCGCTCCGTTTTAACCCATCTGGGTTGGGCTCTTCCCCCCAAGCCCAGTGTGAGGTTATAAAACTCCCCTTGCTTTGGGTGCGCCATGGCCCAAACTCTTACTGGGTTGGGGTGTTTTTTTTGCCTCAAGCAGTTACCAAACAACATCGCTGGCTGTTATCCCTCGTTGACAACTAGTTTGCTTTTTTTGGTAGCTTTTTAATCCAGAATACTTGGTGGAAGGAAAAAAAAAAACCATTTCCAGTTCTGGGGGATAATTGAAGCAAGGAAAAATGGGCAATTCTACAAGGGGATGGGGTTTTTTTAAAGCGATATCCTGTGAATCTGTAGCACCGCTTGTTACTGGAGCGGTTTTGCTTCCCCTGCCTTGCTTGGAAGGTGAGAAAGGAGCTGGGGGAGTAGCTGATATGTCTGAGGCTCTGAGATGTTCTGCTCTCCAAGTAAGTTTCTTTTAGAGCTGTTTTTCAAGCAATTTCTTGCTCTGGTTGATCGCCGTAGCCTCTCGTGGCAAATCCCTGCCTCTGCTTACACCCTTGTGTTTTAGCAGCAAGTCCTTAAACCCTTTAGCCCAAGTCCTTCTCCTCCTGGGTCCCGATCGCTCCCACCCAGATGCAGGTGAGGTTTCTTTTGGAGCGCTCCAGCACGGTAGCGGAGGAGAAACCTTGAGAAAAGTCCGGGTGGCCTTTTGATCTCGGGGGCACGTGGAAGCG
>NW_009707925.1:18231-18578 GCF_000703405.1 Apaloderma vittatum | reverse complement strand
GCCAAGCAGCAGCTTTGAGGTCTGCCTCGCCCAGCGATTGTTTAGTCTTGGTGCTGCCTTTTCACTCGGTTTCTAACAGTCTGTTCTCTCTTCTCCCCTGACCCACCGCAGAGTTCTACCTTGTAAATACTGTTATTTGTATATACTGTAAATGATGACATCGGTGGGCACGAACCGAGCCCGGGGGAACTGGGAGCAGACACAGACACAGAGCCAGACACAGCACAAGCAGCGGCCGCAGGTAAGGGCAGCGTCCATGGCAACGAGTTACCTTGGACGCGGAGACCTGGCGCTCCTCACAAACTGCCCGGGTGCAGACACGTTGGGTGGGCAGCCGCTCCCCCGGG
>NW_009707925.1:15961-18200 GCF_000703405.1 Apaloderma vittatum | reverse complement strand
GGTGTCTCCGAGCGAGAGCAGGGGCTGAGATTCGGTTTTACTTCCATCTCACCGTTCCCCCGTTTGCGTTAGTGAGCGCGAGCGGCTGAGGAGCCGCCTGCCGTGTGTCTCGAGGTGCTGGCGGGGGTAAGGTCTGCCTCAAAACGGACGCGGTTTAAGCGGTTGTTGCTCACCCCCGTGGTACGGCCCTTTCTTCCAGCCTCCCCTCGCTTCCTTCTCTTCCATCTGGCTTTCTCTCGGAAGCTTTCCGCTTTCTGACCCTTGCTGGTGTCTCTTCCTCGTACCGATTCCTTTCCAGAGGGCTCAGGAGAGCGGCGTGGCCTTGGGAGGAAGGCTCGGTGGAAACGTGCTGCTCTAACTGCTCGCTCTCTCCCCGTTCGGTTTCTTTAGGCCACCGCGGAACAGATTCGACTTGCACAGATGATTTCAGACCACAACGACGCTGACTTTGAGGAGAAGGTGAAACAAGTGAGTGTCTAAAGCGAGGGTGAAGCCCACCATGAAGGCAAGATCAATGTCGAGAGCACCATGAACGCTGGGAGTGGGTGGGGAGGACGCAGCGGCCTGCTCCCTGCGTTTCCTTGGACCAGCTTGTTCTCCGGAGTGCAGGGTTACCCTGAGCCAAAAGAGATTGTAGGTTGGGTTATGGTGAAACAATGGTGACTCCGAAATTTCCACCTTTGGTTACCCCTCGTTGAGGGGGCACAATTAAGCTGAGAAGTCTGGGGAGACTCCCAACCCTCAACACGTCTTCGTGGGACTTCTGGGTTGGGAATTGGCCTCTTAAGAGATCCAGAGAGATTTGGGTTCCTGTGTGGTTTGGACCGTGCTGACCGTGGTGTTCTCTTCCCTGCAGCTGATAGACATCACAGGCAAGAACCAGGACGAGTGTGTGATTGCTCTGCACGACTGCAACGGGGATGTTAACCGAGCCATCAACGTGCTGCTGGAGGGCAACCCCGACACGGTAGGGCTGGGTCCTGTGAATCTGCTGAGGCCTAGTTCAGTGTAACCACGTGTTTGGGGTCAAGACAGACAGTTGTCGTCCAGATCAGAAGAGCCAGAATAACTGACCAGTTCCACCAGTAGCGCGTTGAGTGGGATCGTATCTTGCCTTCTTCCTGCTGCTCTCTAGGCTTGCACAGAATATGCGTGTGGTCAGCAGGCCCAGAGAGCAAAAATACAAAAAAAATAGAGGGCAAAATGCAATCAGTCCTTTACTTCTTATTCCTTTTGAATCCAAGAACTCTGACAACAGTGCGTTGGCACCTGGAGAAGCGTTTGCGCTGCTCTGAGTGTGAAGCAACTCGTCTTTTCCCACAAGGGCTGAATGACCTGTGGTGAAGGGCTGCGTGTCAGCTGGGGCTCCTTCCCGTCAGAGTAACACGGTTTTGCGCCTCTGGCCCTAAACATCCGCCTCTTGGTGACAGGCCGGCTGGTTTGAGTGCTTCTGCTCGCACCACGTTTCTGAGGGTCTTTTTGCGGTTTGTTGGGCTCAACTGCTGTCGGTCACGCGGGTGCACGTCTCCAACAAGCCAGTCAGCTCAGAGAATGAGTGAGTGCTGCTTAGGAGGAGCCTGCTGCCCGGTGTGCAGGGTGTCGTTCTTTCCATGACAAAGAGAGCAGAGCTGTGGGTTCTTTTACAGCCCAGTAAAACCCTGTGAACTATCAGATCCTCCCAAACTGCCTCTAATCACGTGTATCCTCCCGACACCCTGGTTTGGCTGAGGTCGACTCAGCTCTTTGCAGAGTTGGGGCTCAGAATATCCCTTTGGAACTTTACGTGTTAGCTCTTTTTTTTCATTAGCCTTGAGCGTAGCTGGGTGAGCCGGACACCTCACTCTGTGTTCTGTGTGACGGAGTTGCTCCCACTGAGCGCTTTGCTGGCTGTGGCACTGGCCAAGTTAGGCACAGCGCGAGCAAACGTTCTTCCTTGGCTTTAGAGAACCCTTTTCAGCTGACACCTGAACAAAACAGCTGAGGCAAACCTGGGCTATGGCTGTGTTTTCCTCCAGATCCCTTGCAGCCATCGGCTTTGGTTTAATGACAACCCCTTGCTATTGCAGCAATCCCATCTCCTTGGTGCAGCCCGAGGAGTGTGGCCAGCAGGGCAGGAGAGGGGATTCTCCCGCTTTGCTCTGCTCTGATGAGACCACACCTCGAATCCTGCGTCCAGCTCTGGGGCACCAACACCAGAAGGATGTGGAGCTGTTGGGACGAGTCCAGAGGAGGGCCCACA
>NW_009707925.1:10637-15720 GCF_000703405.1 Apaloderma vittatum | reverse complement strand
TGAAATAAATTGCCCGGAGAGGCTGTGGCTGCCCCTCCCTGGAGGTGTTCAAGGCCAGGTTGGATGAACCTGGAGCAACCTGGGCTGGTCGAGAGGCTGGATCAGCTGATCTCTGAGGTCCCTTCCGGCCTCGTCCACTCTAGGATTCTATAATAATCCCGTTGCTTGTGGAAGCAGCATCCAGGATAACGCCCAGCAAACCACATTCTGTCAGCGGTACCTCTTCGCTCGAGCTGCAGACACCCAGCAGCAGGGCAGGACACAGCTACTGCGGGAGGTTTGTAGAGGCAGAAACGGGGCTGGCAGAGCGAAACCCCGCGTGCCAGCTCCTTCTCCAGCCCACGGTGCCGCGGGGGGCTGGTGCCCGCGTCGCTGAGCACAGGCAGCCTCTGCGGGGCCGTCGGTCAAAGGTCTTGGAGCTGCTTCTGGCCGGGGTTCAGGCTGTGCAGCAATCCTGTGAAGGGAATTTTCTGATAAGAACCAGGCTTGTGAATTTGCTCGAGCGCTGCGGCGCTGATGAAGACAGCTCACCTGCCGAGCTTGTTACTCGGGAGGTGCCACCTTCCCAACAGCAAAGGAGCTACCGTTACCTTTGTGTTTGGTGAGATTTCATTTAAAATTACGGTATTCAGAGTCAATGTTTTCCTAAACCTCCTCCTGAGCCAGATACTTATGGAGAGAGACTTCAGAAGCTTTGGGTTTTAGGGCAGTCTGTGGCTCTGTCTCTTGGTTTTGTTTGTTTTATCACTGTCCCTGCATGTTTCCATCCAAAACCAGCTTGTCTGTGATTATGTTTTCAGGTGTTTTGTCAATGACTTGTGACTCTTTTTAATCGTTCTAACTGTGCAGCATCAGTTTAAGAGCATGAAACTGCTGCGGACTCATAAAATAAACGGATGCAGGCCCCTGGCAGTGAGCTGGAGACTCTGACTTCTCACCGTTGAGCTTGGGATGACTTGAACTTGCCTCTGTGATACTCCTGTCTCTGTGGGCTGCTCTTTAGGGAAGGCATTTTGTTAAATCACTCTGCATCCAGGAGAACAATTTACCCCAAAACGTTGACTGTGCAACACTTTGGAACATTTACCTGAGTTATTCCGAGAGCTCCCTACAACAGTGACCTGTATGAAATGGCAGAGAGTTTTGGGGTTGGTTTGGGTATTTTTTTTCCCCCCAACAGGGTAAATTTATCCAGGTTTTGAACTTTAGTAGATCTTTGCAGAAATAGAATAACTCATGTCCTGTTGCCTCAAACTGCGTGCCACTTAGCTGTGAGGAAGCTTTCCTTGAAGGAAGAAGCTGGACTCTAGCATAGGCTGATGGACTCTTTGGGGAAAAAAAAGTTGGTCTGGACACGCTTCGCCATCCCTGGAGGTGTTTAAAGCTCGTTGAGATGTGGTGCTGGGGCAGATGGTTTAGGGGTGAGCTTTGCAGAGCAGGGGCAGTGGTTGGATTCGATGATCCCACGGTGCTTTTCCAACCTGAAGGATTCTAGGATTCTCTGTAGCCCGTTTAATATGTCTTTTGTTTGCATCTTGCATTGATCTTGCTTTCCTTCTCTCTCTCTCCCCGCTCTGCAAACCTGCAGCATTCCTGGGAGATGGTCGGGAAGAAGAAAGGCGTCTCGGGACAGAAGGAGAGCGGGCAAACCGAACCCAGCGAAGAAAGCAAAGAAAACCGAGAGAGGGAGCGGGATTTCAGCAGACGACGCGGCGGGCCAACAAGACGGGTGCCAGCCGTGGCAGAGAGTGTACGCACCTGCCCTTCCGTAACGCCCGTAGCGGTGCACACCGAGCCGCTCTGCGCTATTGGCAAAGCTCGGGCACGCGGTCTTTGAGGAAAACCCTCTTTGTGTGCGGCGATTTGCTTGGGGCTCCCCTGTGTGGGATGATCCCTTGATTGATTCTTCGGTGCCATCGGCTTAAATAAAAGTTGGGAGGGGAGCGCTTGGCTCCGTGGTCTCCCAACAGGTCGTGGGTGTTTGAGGTCTGGTCTCAGATTTCTCTAAAGCAGGATGAATCTTGAAATTGTCTTTGTTGTGTCTTTCAGTTCGGGGCCAGGAGAATGGGTTGGACGGTGGCAAAGCTGGAGGATCTTCTGGAAGAGGCACAGAAAGAGGAAGGCGGGGACGTGGCCGAGGCCGAGGTACACGCGGGTTTGAGGTCAGAGGGAGTGGGAGGAGAAGAATCTCGACGGCGTATCCCTGTCTGGGAGGTTTGAAAGCCTCTTGTACAGGAGGAATTGCCAAACTGCAAAGAAGCACTTGATTTCTCTCTTCCTGTGCTTACACCGAGTTGCCTACACGTTGCATCCTCTTCTTAAGCGTGGTAGAAGCATTTCCTGCGTTAAAAAAAAATAGAAATAGGGCTTTGTTATGTAGAAGTGGGAAGTTAAAGTGAGGTGACTGTTCTGGCAGGTGGACCAGCTGCTTGTTAGCCCCAGCACCTGGATCCTCCTTGTTCTTGCACGCACATCTCTGAGCACCGTTGCTGGTTTTAGACGCTCGGCAGCAGAAATTAATTTTTCCACAAAACCTGCGCTGCTCAGGAACGGTCACTGAAGACAGGCGCCGCAGAAATCAGAACCTGGGGTTTGGTACTTACGGGTTTGTGCGAGGTGGAAACCTCATCTGAGCCTGGAGTCGTGCAGCCCTATTTATTCCAGCTGAAGTCATTCCCATATTTACATATATATATAAAAAGATGCTGCTGGAAATCCCATTAACTCAGGAAGATCCTCACTGCTTTCGTGTTCTGGGCGTCAGAACTCCACGTGTTTAAGTGTTTCTTCTCCCGGCGATGCTCAGCTCGGCGCCTGTTTGTGTTTCACAGGTGGCTCTGGAAGGCGAGGGGGAAGGTTTTCTGCCCAAGGCATGGGGTAAGTTTCTCTGGTACAAAACACAGAAAAAAAAAAAAAAAATAAATCAATGTGTGTGAATAGTACCATTTGTGTTCTGATTTTCCTTTTTTTGCTGATGAAGCCAAAACTGTTTCGTGCTAACTTAAAATTGGGAATGACCGGGGTAGCTGAAGTGTTCCAAGAACTTTTGAGCCACAGCGTGCTCTGACCAAAGATGGTCGAGTGTGAAACGCTTCGGGGAGAGGGAATGGAAATTTCCAACCTCCCGATTTCTTCCAGAACTTTCAACCCGGCCGACTACGCAGAGCCGGCCGGCGCCGAGGAGAACTACGGGAACAGCAACAACAACACGTGGAACAACACCGGCAGCTTCGAGCCGGACGACGGCACGAGTAGGTGGCCTTCACGCGCGCGCTCTGTGTTCTGTGTTGTACGATGTAAAGCGGATTTTCTGTCCTTCCAGTTGCGCCGAGGTGGGTCCGCGTAGGTCTTGTAGCTTGAGGACAGAGTGATGGGTTGTTGGTTCGGGGATTTCGGTGACCCCGTGTGTTTGCACGCAACGGTTGGGGTGACCGCGTTGGCAATTGGGAGCTGGAAGAACGTTGTGTTGTCATCTCGTGCGCGACAGAGACACGGCAACGCTTGTCCCCGCTTATTTTCCGGGAGAAACCACGCTGCCTCTCTGGAAATGTCGTTTTTCTTTTTTTTAAACCATGGTGTGATAAACGCACACAAGCTCTCCCGATATTTAGCGCGTCCTCCAGAGAGCGTGGCTTGGAGCTCTGACGTCTTGCTCTCGATTTCAGCCTGGCGAGCGTTCTCTCTCTCTCGAGGTCTTCTTGCTCCAGCTGCCCTAGGACGAGCAGAAAAGAAACCTCCGTCGCTTCCTTGCTTGAAGCAAATGGTTTTTTCACTGGGTGGTTCATGAGCTCTTGCCCACATTGGAAAAACGATCTTGTTGTTGTTGTTGTTTCAAGTAAGACCCAAGAACTCAGATTTTTGCAGCGTGGTAACTGGACAGAGTCGCAAGGGACAATCCTTAATTTTTAGTCTGGTTTTGGGGGTTTTTTTTAGGAGCGGTTGGTGGTTTGGGGGCTTTGTGTTGGGGGTTCTTTTATTTTTTATGGAGCGATCTGGCCCCGCTGTGAAGCCCGTTTTGAGCGTCCACGTAAAAACCACCCCTTGGTTTTTTGAGAAGCGTTCACAGCCGTAGTCGTGTTGCTTTAGGCCGCTCCCATTTTTCTTGTGTTTGCTGAAAACCCGATAGCTTTGGAAAGAGAGAAAGAAAATACAGTAAATCCTGATGCCTTTTACTACACACTGTTAGCACAGGGGTTTTTTGGTCAATTTGTGTTCTGGAGGGGCTTTTTGGGTTGATTTTTGTGGGGTGGGCTGGTTTTTTCTGTCTTTTTTACCTCCCAGGAACCCAAGAGCTGTCTTGAAAGGGGAGGGGAAACAAGCCTGGTTTTGAAGATAAAAAGGGATGGGAGTGGATAAACTCCACGTGCTGGAAGTTTAAATGTCTGGTCTGAAGAGGCTCTTGTGTGGTTGGTTTTTTTTCTGCGTTTTGTGGAATTAAGGAACAAAAAGTGGCTTCGGGGGGGGAACTGAAGATTGTTGGGACGGGACGACTCGGCTTTGCTCCCGTGTTACAGCACAGACGTGGAGTTTTGTCGTGTGGCTACGCTGTTCACCCGTTTTATTTCCATTTTAGTAGCTGCAGGCGTCTCTTTACATTCACAATATCCACAGGTACAACGTGAACTGGTGTACATGGGGGCAGTGAAACTCACCTTCGCTTCTTGAAGTCAAAATTTCACTCGTTGTCTCTTTTTTTTTTTTTTTTTTTTATGTTTCAGGACTTGATTTCATTGGGGGTGAGGGGTCAAATTATCCCCGAAAATTTGACACTGCTCCTGGTACGATACATCCAGGTGCACTAACTGCCCCGGATACCTTTACTTTATAGCTTTTTTTAAAAAAAAAAACCAAACAAACCCTGAAATATCTGTGGATATGTCGCTCTTCTCTCTTAATTTAACGGATATTTGCCATTTGTTCTAACTGTGCTTTTACTAACGCTGACACCCGGTCTGTAAATGGGCAGAGGGTAACCCAAACGCGGGGATTATCTCAATTTTAACTTCTTGGCGCCCAGAGCAGCTCCGTGTCCGCCGCACCGAGGACAGAGAATCCCTCGAGGGGAGGCAGCGTAGGCGCCGTC
>NW_009707925.1:1443-10606 GCF_000703405.1 Apaloderma vittatum | reverse complement strand
CGCCCTCTTCTCCCACCCACCACCCCGGGGGCTCGCCGCCGTCCGTTCGGTTCCTCTTTGGGGCTCCCCGTTAAAAGTTTCTGCTCAGAGTCCGAACTTTTCCGCCAGGGGAACGTGGGGCTGGCTAAACCCTCGCGGTGCTTTCGCTTCCCCCGCTTCTTGCTGCTCTCGCTGCCCGGCTGCTCCTCGCCTGAGCGTTCCTGCCCGGCGGGCGGAGGCGAACGGTGCGTTTTGAGCTGATGGAGGCAAAACCGCTTGGTGCCTGGCTGCTCTGTTTCCTGCTCTTACACCTGGAGACTCCCACCAGGTGACCCACTTGGCTTTAGACCTCCCAAATCCCGTCGGTGTCCCTTAACGAAGCCAAAAATCATGTGGGGCTCACATCTCCTGCCCCGGAGCTGAGGTGGGGAAGTCGAGGCTGAGGGCTCTTACGGAGGAATTTGCCGCTTTGCTCTTGAAGATCAGGACAGGGAGAAGTGTCGAGTCTCTTCTGCAGGGCCCCGGGGGTAGATGTACCTCGAGTCCTCCCGTTGCTTTGGAGCATCTTGTGGGTCTCACCTCTGCCTTCATCTTTTCATTCCTGCAGGCAGCACAGCAGAGGTAGTGTGTTTGAAGGGGAAAAAAAACCCAACTAATATTGAAGGTACAGTGGGATTTATTTTTTTCCTTCAACACATTCATCTTTACAAATGCTAGTTGATTTAATTTGGGAGGGGTTTTTTCCCCCCTTTTCCTGGTTTGAGGAGCTTAAAGACCGGCAGCTCTTGTGAAGGGCTTCCTTAAGCGCAGACGACGCTTCTGAAATGGTGTTAGAAGTGTCACGACGTTGCTTCCGGCGCCGTTCTCCCTTTTGGAAGAGCTTGACGCGGAGCGATACGCTTGGTTGCTTAAAAAAACCACACCTCTAACTGCTCTCTGCTGGGTAAGAAAGCTTTCTGGAGCGTTTCTGCAGAATGCCTGCTTGGACATCGCAGCTTTTGGGGTTTTTTGGAGCACGAGCCGGCCCGAATTGGCGTCTGGCGCTCAAGTCAACTTGCCAGAAAAGTCGATTGCTCCTCTTCGCCTGAGGGATTTCCTTCTGCTTTTCGGTGCTGCTTCGCTTTGCCTCTCATTTCCCCCGAGTAAGAAGACTGAGAGAACCCTGTGCTGTGTCCCAACACGCCCAAACTTTTCTTGGGGCAGCTCTCCCGGCTTCCTGCCCTCCCCTGCCAACCGCAGCTGAGCTGGGTACCTCCAGCTCCTCTTGGGGAAGGACTGAGCTGGTAGAATCTTCCTGATCCACGAAAATCCAACAAGGAGCCTTCCTGCTACTGCTGCGAAGGCATAAAAATTTGAAGGAATAATGGAATCTGTTTGTTGTTTGGGGTTTTTTTTAACCCCAGGTGGGTTTTACATCAAGCGTGTCAGACTCCTGATGCTTGTGCCAGGGGTGGGAGGGGTTGAGCAGCGCCCCTTGAGACTCCTGGCCCTTGGGGACAACTTATTTCCTGCACTAAACCCCTCTCTTCTAGACAAGCAGTTTGGCCTCGTAATTAAAAAATATACAGCAAGATCCGCTCTGTTCTTCCCCCCAAAATCGCAACGAGCCCGATTGCGTCCTGCAGAAAAATCCGTGATGTCCTTGTGCTCCGCGTGCTGCATCTTTACGCTGTAAAAAGCTTTTGGCTTCTCAAAGGGCCGACGCCAACTTGTTCCATTCTGGGAAACGTCTCAGGGGTCGAGCCGTGTCGGGTGGTGTTGGCCTGGTTCGCCTGGGCTGAAAAGAAACTGTGCAGATGGGGCTGCTTTTTACATTCTTAGTGTTTCGGGGATGTAAAATGCTCCTGCTCTCCTCCCGCACCAAATATTGAGTGGCCCGACGGGGTTTGTAAGTCACCGTGTCAAATTCAAAGTACTGGGGGTAAACTTGGATGGGATGGAACAAGTTGAAGGTGTGGCCAGGCAAAACTTTATCTATTACTCTTTTATTCCGCTGGGCTGGATTGCGGCTGAAATCTTACACTTTTCTCCGTGACGCTTTAAGCTACTCCTTTGAAGAATATTCCTGAAATTGCACAGAAAATGTGGGAATTTAGCCCCGTAGATTTTTCCTTTCTGATTCCCATTCGCCTGTGCGCAGGAGGTCCTGGCGCAGTGAGGTTTCAACATTTTGGGACCAAAAAAAAAAACCCCTTAAAAAGAACAATGCGAATGCTTCAGTTAGCCCCGGGCTTTATAGAAACGTAAGATTTAACTGAGCAAATTCCGTACAGGAGGAGCTCTGTCCAAGCTGCTGGGGTGACACGAGCTGCTCCCGGGTGCAGAAACTCGTAGCTACGAGGGGAAACGAGGAAAACGGCCTCAGGAGGCTGGGGGGTTCCTTGCTGAGCTCGCTGGGGGTCGGAGTGTGCGCGTTGCCTTACCCGCCAGCCCGGCCGTGCCCCTTTTCCAGCCCAGCCCTCCTGAGCGAGGCTGCGGGGGTCCCGTCGCAGGGAATCGCGGGGCGGGCTCTAACTCTCCTGGCTGGCAAAGGGAAACCCTCTCAGCTGCTTGCAAAGCTCCCCCAGCGCTTCCCCGGCTCTTGGGAGATGGAGCTTTGCAGCCCGAGTGACTTCTCTCCCTGTCGTTCTCCCTGTAGGTGCGTGGAGGGCGGCGACGGAAGAATGGGGCACCGAGGACTGGAATGAAGATGTAGGTACTCTCCGAACGCCTCCCCTCCGTCCTGGTTGTACCCGCAAAGCCCCAAACGGGGGCTGTGAGCCAAGCCAGGCTCCCTGCTCCGAGAGCCACCATGAATAAAGAGATGTCGCTGCTGCTGTTGTAGCAGAGCTTGGAGCCCGAGATAGGAGAAGGATCTCCCAGTCGAATCTGGTCCTTTCATTTCCAACAAAATCCTTCCAGAAACTGGCCCGATTCCACACGAGATTCTTCCCTGCTCTCCTCCAGGGGAGGGTTTGCCTTTGATCCGTGCTGCGGAAGAGGCAGCGGTGGTTTGGTGCCGGTCTTTGTGATTTGGATTGAGCAGAAGCTCTCGGCTTTACCTTCTGACTCGGTTGTTCGCGTGTCGCACTGCTTTGTTGTTCTCTGTCTGGCGTCTCCTTCCTTTAATCCCCTGTTTTAATGTCTATCAGTTTCTTCTGAAACAGGCTTCTGGCCCTCTCTGAATCAAGGGAGAACTGTTGTTGCAGGTGGGAGCAGGATTGGGTGGGGTTTTTTAGTTGTAGTATTAATTTTGCATGCTTTTTTTTTTTTGCTAAGCCCACAGAATGGTCACAGAAGGGAAAAGCTTTTGCTTTCCAGGCACCGTCTGAAGGAAGCGCTCCTGCTGTGGTTAGAGATGGAAGCAGCTTCTCTGCTCAGTCGGGTTTCTGCCTGAGGAGAGCCTTTGGTGGCCCTTCTTGCCCTCAGCCTGTGCGAAATGCTCCCAGGTGTTCCTGGGTTTGTTTTTAAACTCTTGCAATTGAGATGCTGGCAGCTCCTCAGCCTGGAATAAAAGCTGCTCGTATTCAGATACGTTCCAGCCTAAATCACAGGTGGCTCTCGCACCTCCCCTTCATGCGTTTCTGAGCAGTTTTCTTTTTGCCTTTCACAGCTGAGGTAAATCTGTTGGGCTCTGGTCAGATCGTCCAGGTGAGGCGAGGATCAGTGGAAGCTCAGCTCAGGTTTTTTCCCTCTGACTTCTCTAGCGGTGGCTTTTGCAGATCAGGGCTGCGTACCGTCAGCTTGGAGCACCTCTCTGAGAACAGCAGCCTTGCTGGATTTGTGGACTACTGGAAATTTGTAGAAGGATTTGAGTTTTGGTTTGTTTTTTTTTTTTCCCCCTGGCAGGTGATTTGTTCACTTGCCCGAGAAGAAACAAATAGGAGCTAATTCTGTGGGAGCCAAGTTAGAGCAGCTTCAATCTAAACACTTGTGTTTCTTGAACCTTTCCGTGGCTGTTTGTCTCAAACACTTCTGTGCTTTACTAGGAGTCCTGAGATGCTGTTCTCAATTTTGGATTCTTTTTCTGTTTTTTTTTTAATCTTTCAGCTGTCTGAGACTAAGATCTTCACTGCCTCCAACGTGTCTTCAGTGCCTCTGCCTGCCGAGAACGTGACAATCACAGCTGGACAGAGGTGAGAGCCCCTGGCGATGCGATGCTGTTGGTGTGGGACGAGCAGCGCGCAAGTCCCAGAGCAATTTGCCGTCTCGGACTAAACCTTGCCAGCGAGCTAAAATGCAGCAGCTCCAGATGAGATGAGATGGGTTTAAATGGAAACCTTGAGTTCAGAGTTGCCAGGTTCTAATCCTAGATGCGGGGTTTCCTAGATTCTGCTGCTGCTGCTTCTGATTTAGGGGTATTTTGCCGCATTAAGTTAACAGAGGACGTGCTTTAAAATAAGAGGCCGTGTAGGATCTTGTTTGGTCTCTGTGGACGTTCCTACCGGCAGTTGGGAGTTAATGTTCTGCAGATTTGTTTGGTTTTGTCAAGTCAGAGCTATAAATTGTGAGGCTGGACGTAGAACACCGCTGTAAAGGAAGCGAGGGGTGACAAAGCTCGTAGTAACCTCAGTGAGTTCTCTTCTGTCTTGTCCCAGAATCGATCTGGCAGTCCTGCTAGGAAAGACGCCCTCTGCTATGGAGAATGAGGCAACAAACCTGGAGTCGTCGCAGGCTCCTTCCCTGGCCCAGCCGCTGGTGTTCAGCAACTCCAAGCAGAGCGCTATGGCCCAGCCTGCCTCCGGGAACTCCTTCTCTCACCACAGTATGGTAAGGAACCACCGGGCTCCGCCAGCCTGCGGGTTTTTCAGGTGTTGGTTTCCCCTGACGTTCTCTGTCTGCGTCTGGGCAACGCGGGAAATGCCAGTTGTGCCGCCTGCTCGCTTCTCCCGGGTGGCACTTGGATGATTTGCCACTCTGCTCTAAATGCAGAGGCGTGGAGCCCATTGCTTAATTAGAAATAATTGGGATAATTCCTCCCCTGTTGCCCTTGTCTGACTTGCAGCACGTGCTGCTTCCCTGCTCAGAGGAGAAGAAAAACTCTCACGGTCCGGGGCTTGCAAATTCAATAGTTTGAGAGGTTGAACTGGTTGGGAATTTAGTGTGAGCTGAAATGTTGGCGTCTGCTGACAGGTGAAGGAAGGAGGCATCGAATCTGAATCAGGGATGTGCACAGAGCTGCTTAGGTGCACCTTTGTGTAACTTCAACAAAAGAAATAAAAATTGTTCACTCGACGGTGAGGATTTTCAGAACCGCCTTTACTGTAAAGGCAGAGAATGTGGTTGTTGTTAAGTGCAGCCGTATGCACGTGAATAATTCAGTGCGTTTTTAAAGATCCTGCCTGTCGAGCCTCTGTGGTGCTGTGAAGTGCCGTGGGCTGGGCGACAGGTAAAGGCTGCGAGAGGAGCGTGAGCTCACCTGGCTGCCAGCATCTGTGTTGCATGTGGGCCTCCGGGTGGTTAAGCTGAGGCCCCCGGTGAGAAGCAGCAGGGTTACAGTGCGCTCAGCCTTCTGTTAAGAGACGTATCTGTCCTCTGAGCCAAGTTCCGAGCCGAGGGAGACGTTGACTTTGTTATTTCACTGCTGAAATTGCAGGTGAGCATGCTGGGGAAAGGGTTTGGAGATGTCGGGGAGGCCAAAGGCAGCAGCACCACGGGTTCTCAGTTCCTGGAGCAGTTCAAGACAGCCCAGGCTCTGGCTCAGCTGGCTGCCCAGCACACCCAGCCCGGCGGGAGCACCACTGCTGCTTCCTGGGACATGGGATCCGCTACGCAGACCTCGTCTCTGGTGCAGTACGGTAAGCAAAAAGCAGCGTGGGCTTCCCGAAGGGGGAGCACGGTCTCCCAGAACTCCAGAAACACGGCGGCGTGAGCGATTCGGTGCAGGGCCAGGAGTTCACACAACCACAGAGTGTTTGGTCTTGGAAGGGACCTCGAGAGATCATCTAGTCCAACCCCCCCTGCCAAAGCAGGATCGTGACCAAGCCGGCCATGCTGGAGAAGCTAAAAGAACTGTGGGTGCAAGTTTGTGAGATTACATTTTAATCTCACAAACAAGTTTTTCCCTCTTTGTTTTATACTTAGAGCAGTTAAATCTCTCTGCCTCTTGGATGTTCCAGCCAGGGTCAGGGCCAGGGATGTGGTGTTCCCAAAACCCTCAGTGGGCAGAATTGCTTTTTGCTGTAAAGCTGCGTAACAGAGAAGGGGTCTGAAAGTGGGCACCTCTGGAGAATAATTCCCAAATGTCAACGCTTGTCAGTCTCATCTCCTCTCACGGCTGACCTGACGTTATTTTTTTAAAGGAATGCAGTTCTGGTGCCTGTTAAACGCCAGGAGGTCACTCTACCTCTAGGCTGGCGTGAGGGAATAAACAGGGATTAAGAGAGGCTCCTGCTTTTCGGGTGAGATGCTGAGCGCTGCTGCAGTCGAGTACCGACGTTTCTTTGAGCTCGTGCATTTCGTTTCTTGCCGTAGGGAAGTAGCTCTGCCTCAAATTGAAGCTCAGCAAAAACTGAGCAGCCCTGTCCTAGGAACAGTCAGTGGGGGCAGCTCCTGAGCTTCTCAGGCAAGGAGCCACAGAGGAAAGTCAGAGAGAGCGGGAGTTGAGTTTTAACGAGCTGCACTAAGGCTTTGGCGAAGGAGGGTGATACGATTGTGCAAAGAGCTGAGGGTGGGCAGCCCTGCGCAGGGCGTTACTTGGAGAATAACCTGATGCTTCCAGGGGAAAGAGCAGGCGAGGAAATGCAGCGATGCTGGCAGGTGGAGGGAAGGAAGCGGCGTCAGGCCCCGCAGAGCTCTGACCTGCACGGCTTCCACGCAAGGAGCTCAGAATTCCAGCTTTCCGTGGAGGTTGGAGGGTTTAGGCTGTGCTCGCTTTGTTCTGTAGAGATGGTGGAAGGAGTTGAGGGGAGAAGGGCTTAAAAGGCTCGGCGCCGGTGGTGGTGAGAGCACAAGGCTGGGAGTGGAAGTGCTGGGATTCTCTGCTGTCTGATTTTAACAGGATCGGGGAGTAGCCCGTGTGTGAAACGATTTTATTTTTCTTGATGCTGAGAAGTGTCGGAACTTGATTTAGATGTAAGGAAAGAAATCCTTTAACTCGACTCTCTCCCCACCCACAGATCTCAAGAACCCGACGGACTCTGCCGTGCATAGTCCCTTCACCAAGCGTCAGGCCTTCACGTCGACTTCGACCATGATAGAAGTGTTCATGCAGGAGAAGCAGCCTGTGGCGACTGCCTCCACGACCGTGCCGGCACCCCCGGAGGAAGACCCGCCTTGGGGCGACTCCCTCCGCGACCGTGCCGGCGCCCCCTTCCTCGCCGCTGCCCACCAAAACCAATCCTGTGCCCCAGATGTCCCCAGGATCCTCAGACAACCAGTCCTCCAGTCCTCAACCGGCGCAGCAGAAGCTGAAGCAGCAAAAGAAAAAAGCGTCGTTAACATCAAAGGTGCGGGGAGGGAGCCGTCGTGTTGCGTTAGAGCTGCGGAAAAATCCATTTGGGTTGATGAGGGAAGGGCTGGGCTTGGCTTTCCTGCTGTTGGCTTCGGGGTTTGTGGAGGGGATGGAGAAAAGCTGGCCAGCCCGCATCGAACGGCCTCGCTCAGAGGGTGCGAGGCTGGAACTCTTCACCGTGCGCTGGGAAACGTGGATCCTAAAGTGATTTTCTGTGCTGATCCCAGGGAGGGACTGACCCTTGCTGCTGTTCCTCCCTCGCAGATTCCCGCGCTCGCGGTGGAAATGCCCGGCTCAGCAGATATCTCAGGACTAAACCTGCAGTTTGGGGCGTTACAGTTTGGTTCGGAGCCTGTTCTTGCGGAGTACGAATCGACGCCCACGACGAGCGCTGCCGTGAGCCAATCTCAAAGCAGCCTGTACACCAGCACGGCTAGGTGAGGACCCGGGTGCAAGGAAGGGAGCAAATTAATCCCAGTGTGTAACTAGACTGTAGCCTGTTCTCGGGGGTTTTAGTTACGCCGCATACGCGTAGACCCTTTCTGACCGTGCCGTGGTCGCAAAGGGGGGACAATGTATGCAACAGCAAAAGTGTGAGTCGCCGACAGGTTGATTCAGGCAGCTCTCTGGCTGCTTGGCCTGTGGTACTTGGACAGAAAGCAGACGCTTCGCGCTGCCCTTAAACCGTATCGCAGGAAACAAGGTAGAGGAATCGCCAGCGTCACGGCCCCTCGTCCCTGGTGAGGGTTTTGTCCTGCGTTTTGCCTGGCAAACCAGGACGTGGTGGTGTACGGTGGTGTAGGCGTCTGATGCCTTGCCAAAGCGTTTCTGCCTTCTCTTGAGCAGACCCTTAGTATCTAATCGGTCCTTCGAGCGCTGGGACCTGAGCGGTGGCAGCTTGTGAAGTGTCGCCTTCAGGTGCGGCAGCGCTTGAGGCCAGGCTGCCCAGTAGGTGCCGGCATCCTCCCGCGGTCACGCTGGCCCCGGCCTGGGAGTGTTTCTCTTTTGCTTTGCTTTGTGGGGTGCCTCTGTGCTGATCCTTGGGGCTTTTCGTTTTGAAAATTTGAAATGAAGATCCTACTGTCTCAGTCAGCAGCTTAAGGGCAGGGCTGGTTTGGAAAAAAAGGTAATTATTTTCCATTGTTATTTTTATTTTTCCTTTTTCGTAGTGAATCTTCATCCACAATTTCGTCCAATCAAAGCCAGGAGTCTGGTTACCAGAGCAGCACAATACAGACAGCAACGTTTACCTCCCAGAACAGCGCTCAGGGACCACTGTACGAGCAGAGATCCACCCAGACGAGGCGATATCCAAATTCAATCTCCTCCTCGCCCCAGAAAGATCTGGCCCAGACCAAGGTAGGGAAATGCTTTGTTCACCCTTCGTGCTGAGCTGGGGAAAGCCAAGTTGGTTTATCAAGTGTTTCTGTGAGTCTCCTCACTTGTGGACTCTCGTGAGAGCTTCCTTGTGGCTGGTACCAGCTACGTGACTTACCTGGGGCTGGGGGGGTTATGACAGCGGTGAAGTCGATCGCAGGATGTGTCTTGTGCCACAAGTAACTTGCCGCGGAGTGACATTTGGGCTGAGGATTTAGTTTTGTGTTAAGGATCAAGAGAGGGGATTCTCCCCCTTTGCTCTGCTCTGGTGAGACCCCACCTCGAATCCTGCGTCCAGTGCTGGTGTCCCCACCGTAAGAGGGACATGGAGCTGTTGGGACGAGTCCAGAGGAGGCCGCAAAGCTGGGGCAGGAG
>NW_009707925.1:0-1217 GCF_000703405.1 Apaloderma vittatum | reverse complement strand
GGCGGGCGGCCAGACTCTGGGCGAGATTGGCCAGAGAGGCTGTGGCTGCCCCTCCCTGGAGGTGTTCAAGGCCAGGTTGGCCAGGCTGGATGCAACCTGGGCTGGTCGAGAGGTTGGATCAGATGATCTCTGAGGTCCCTTCCAGCCTCGACCACTCCGTGATTCTGTGGTTTGGCTCTTGGGTGCTGCACTCAGTCAGTTCTGGTTGAAGGTGTCGAGCCAGTCTAGCTACGAGCAGCAGCGAAACTTCTCGCGTCGCTTTCTCAAAGACGCGCTTGGGGCTCGTGCGGGCGCTGGGGTAGATGGGTTTGGGACCGACCCCGGCTCCATCTGGCGATACAGCACGCTTTTTTTCACAGCTGAGGAGGGAGTATGGGAACGGGGCTGACGCTAGATCTGCCTCTGGAAACAAGGAGCCGCAAAGCCCACTAATCTTTTTCTCTTCTTCCTCAGAATGGTTTCAGTTCCGTACAAGCCACGCCATTACAAACCACACAGGCCGTCGAAGGTAAGAGTCTGTCGGCGCGGTGCACGTCCTGACTCTCTCATGGTCTTTGCTTTGGATGAAAAGCTTTATCTGTTCTAACAGCAAGTCCTTTCCCTGCTGGCCTAATTGCTGCCACGAGGATTGTTTGCTTGTCTTGAAACCTTCGCTTTCAGCTGATGGATCTATGAGATCCTTGATGAGTCACTCCTTGATGACAGTAATTTCCTTGGATTTATTTGTGAAAGGCACCTCAGCTGTGGGTCTTGAAGCTCTTTGCAGAGCAGTGTTGGGGTAAAGTGAGAGGTAGAACCACAGTCACGCTCTCACAAGTGTGTAACTGGTTGGTAGCGATGAGGGAAGCCCCAGATCTCTCCTCTGAGCTCTTGCTGACACTCACCACCAAATTGCCCCCCGGGAGCTGTTCGTAGTTGCCCTGACGCAAAGTTTTCGGTCCGCAGGTGCTACAGGCCCCGCAGTGAAATCCGATTCCCCCTCCGCTCCCAGCATCGCTCCTCTCAACGACGGGGTATCCGCGTCGTCCTTGCTGACGACAGCCAGCCAACACTCGACAGCGCTGAGCAGCCTGAGCCACAGCGAGGAACTCCCCAGCACGACCAGCGCCCAGCTCAGCAGGTGAGCAAGCGTGGTGGGTGGGTTTCTGGAGAAGCAGAATTGGAAGCAGGGATCTGCTGACACCAGGCTGGGGGCAGTGTCGATGTGCCGGGGGGTA
>NW_009707924.1:1666-2758 GCF_000703405.1 Apaloderma vittatum | reverse complement strand
CCTGCCCCTTCCCTGCCTGCCTCGCTCGGATCCACGCAGATCCCGTCTCTGCACCGATTTTCCGAGCTCCAGGAGACGGATCAGGGTGTCTGCCCACGCAGCCTGGCAGGATTTTCCTAGGGTTGAGTTGGAGCTATAGATCGAAAAGCGCAGTCGCCGTTGCCCTTTTTGGGGCTGGGGCTGAGCCTTTTCGGGGCGTCGCTGCTTTTGGAGAATGGAATGAAAGTTGACAGCCCGAGCTGGGATCTTTGCACCTCCTGAGCTCGCCCATTCAGCCCTGGGAGAAGCCACTTGGGACCCCGACATTTGCATCCCCCCGCATCACACCCGGAGGGACAGGTATTCGAGGAGCAGGAGGGGAGATGGAGCAGCTCTGGGACCTCGCCGTGGCCTCCTCGCCGTGGCCGTACGTCATCCCGGGACGCCAGCAAACCACAAAGAGGAAGCTCCCTGCAAGCTCAGGGTGGGGGCTCTGAGGATGCTGAGCCCCTCCACCAGCTTCCCAGGGCCAGGAAGGATGGAGCAGGGACCACGCTGCAGTTAGGATCCCTCCGTTTTTGCAATGCAAATAACCTTTCTCATGCAAATCCCTTGGATTTTGCTTTTTTTTTTTTTTTTTGCACATCTTTATTTTTTTTCCCTTCCCTCTGCTTCGGTCGTTTTATACCTTTGCAGAGGAGGGTAGCACAAACTTGGTGGAGACCAAACTCTCGAAGGCCCAGCCTGTTCCCGTGGATATTGTAACAATCCCGAGTGATCGTAATTAAAGCTGGCACTTTGGAAGGGATATTAAACCTCCTGCATCCAAGCCGACGCTGAGCAATTTGAGAGCAGAATGAGACCCCGTGGGGGGCAGAGCTGGATTAAGCTTCCCATGGGTTTTTTTTCCCCTGCGTCCCTCCGAAGCACCGAAGAGCTGGAAATTGATGGATTCCTCTGTCTCCCGGTGTCGGAGCATCGAAAGGGAGCAGAGCAACCCCGGGGTCGAGGGATGTGCACCCACCTCCTCCTCTTTGCAGGTCTCCCCCACCTCCCTGGTGCAGAGCGGGGTTATTGCTCTGTTCCCCCCGGTGCTGGGGCTCGGGGGGGCCA
>NW_009707924.1:378-1226 GCF_000703405.1 Apaloderma vittatum | reverse complement strand
CCTGCCCAGATGTGCCTGGTGTTTTCCCGTCCCGCTCCTGCTTGTTGCCGGGTTCGCGCCCCGCTCGTAACTGCTTAACGCTGGTATTTGTTTAATTGATCTCGATCAGCAGACGCTGGAAAAAGAGCCCCGGTGGCTCCAAGTGGGTTTTTCCGCCCCCGACAGCTGCACAGCGAAGGTTCGTGGGTCCCGCTGCCTCGCCCGGGGATGGAAGATTTCCCTCTCCGGATTTGCCCAGGAGATGTCTGAAAGAAGAACACTTTCTCATCTAGAAACCCTTGGATCTTTTTTTTTTTTTTTTTGGAGAATTTTAATGCAAAAGGTGGGTGTGTTTGAGGTTCCTGGACTCAAAGGCAGGAGGGCGACCGCCCCGACGTCCCAGCCGAGCCCTCTCGGCTTTGAAGCCTGTGCTGAGCTCCCGAGAACGCCGTCCAGTCTGGACTTGAAGATGTCAAGAGATGGCAAATCCTCTCCTCGCCCGGGGAGTTTGTTCTGATGGTTAATCACCTCGCTATTAAAAATGTGAGTTTTCCTCCTCGTTTGCATGCGACTGGCTCTTGCGCCCAGCCCTCGGCGAAGCCGCTTCTCCTGCAGACAAGGAATCCATTTCCAGCCTCGTGCTGCGGAACCGGCTTTCCCCACTCGGCATCAAAAAATTTTCTTCCCCGCTGGAGCCGGACGGGAGGACAAGGAGATCCCAGCTCCAGCGACCTGCTGCTTGATTTACACATTAACCTCGTGAAACCGCCGCCTTCGTGGGGTTTTTCTCCGCCGTGGTGGAAAATTTGGCTGGTTTTGGTGCGGAGGATCGGAGCGGGGTGCGCCGATGGCCCCCGTGGCCGTTTCCG
>NW_009707924.1:0-241 GCF_000703405.1 Apaloderma vittatum | reverse complement strand
CTGCTGAGGTGGCCGAGGAGCCTTAAATCCACGAGCCCATCGCTCAGATGCTGGGAAAACCCCGTCTTGATTCTGAGAAATCAAATTTTCCTTCTCAGGGAGCATCAGGCTGTGGCAGGAGGGGGGGCTCAGCCCAACGTGGGGTGCAGAGGTGACACCGGCGCAGGTTTGGGGGCCGTAGCGACATTTTTGTTGTGGGAAATATCCAACCCACCCTCGTTTCCCTTCCCCAACCCACGCG
>NW_009707923.1:3704-3945 GCF_000703405.1 Apaloderma vittatum | reverse complement strand
TGCTGGAGGGGCCCATGAGGGGTCCTGGCAGCTGGGGGGGGTCTCACCTCTCTGTGTCCTTGCAGGAGCGGGGAATGGTGGAAGGCACAGTCACTCACCACCGGCCAGGAGGGTTTGATCCCCTACAACTTCGTGGCCATGGTGAACAGCCTGGAGCCCGAGCCGTGAGTAGGGGTTGAGTAGGAGCCATGTCCCGGCAGCAGCTGTGCTGATGGAGGGGGGAAGGAGCCAAAAGCATCAC
>NW_009707923.1:3362-3611 GCF_000703405.1 Apaloderma vittatum | reverse complement strand
CTCCTGGCATCGGGCAACACGCATGGCTCCTTCCTCATCCGGGAGAGCGAGACCTCCAAAGGTACCATCCTGCACATCCCACCAGCATCTCCCACTGCCGGCACTGGGAAAGGTGCTGGGAAGCACAGGAGCAGTCCCACACAGTCCTCTGTCTCCCCAGGCTCCTACTCGCTGTCAGTGAGGGACTTTGACCAGAACCAGGGCGAGACAGTGAAGCACTACAAGATCCGCAACATGGACAGCGGCGGG
>NW_009707923.1:2125-2924 GCF_000703405.1 Apaloderma vittatum | reverse complement strand
ATCAGCTGGGGCCCGTGGCATCCTGCGATGGGATCTGGCATGGAGCACACTGCATAGCCCCAAACACGGGACTTGTGGGACCTCGGACTTTAAAAGGGCCCTGGAAGAAAGAAGAAACCAGCATCTAGAGTCCTGGTTTACCCAGAGCTTCCTTTTTCTCTCACCCCTGGACACCCAGACCCATGCACCGCTGTCTGGATGGGTGTGCTGGTGCAGCTGTGTCCTGCTCCCCGGGTGCCGCGGTGGGGAAGACACTGGGGCTGCCCCTCTCCCCTCCATCCTGCCCCAAAGCAGGGTCCCTACCTGTGCTCCCAGAGGTGCTGGCTGTCCTGCGAAGTCCCCCTGGGTACCCAGCAGGAGCCAAGCTTCAGCATCACTGTCCAGCTCCCCCAGCTGCCCCTCCTGATCAAAGCCCAGCAACCAATGGCTTCCTTCCCTCCTGGTGGCTGAAAGCCACAGGTAAAAATATCTGCGCAGTGGCTTAAAATACGGTTGCAGATTTTTACCTTGGATGTGGCCAGCACAGAGCTGTGATTGTCCCCAAAAGTCCTCCGGCAACAGGCTGCAACAGCCCTCCAGGGCGTGAGGGTCCTCTGTCCATCTTCAGCCAACCTTTGCAACCTCCAGCATCTCTTGCTTGTGCACTCTTGGCTTGAGATGCTCTAGATCCACAGATCAGCCCCCATGCTTGTGTCCTTGCCTGACACCACTACTGCCAGGCGTCCCCTGGCCATGCCTAGTGAAGGCATCCCTCTCCCCCATCGTGCTCTGCCCCATCTCTCCACAGGCTTCTACAACG
>NW_009707923.1:1496-2056 GCF_000703405.1 Apaloderma vittatum | reverse complement strand
CAGGAGGACCCTGCACCCCCCGCGGCTGGTGCGGCTCTACGCCGTGGTGACAAAGGAGCCCATCTACATCATCACAGAGTACATGGAGAAAGGTGAGGGCACCCGGGTGCTGGCTTTTTTTTATCGAGCTGCCATTCTTCACCTCTGCCTTTGTGTCACGGCTGTCCCACCAGCTGGGAGCTCGGGGGTCAGCCCTGGCAGGGTGAAAAGGATGGGGCAGGCAGGGGGGTCTCCTGCCCATCCACTCCTGCCTGCCGAGCTGCCCAGCCCCACCTCCTCTGCTGCAGTTGGGGACAAAGCCCACTAACAGATGGCGGGGCAGGAGGCAGCGAGCTTGCCTGTGGCCAAGACCTGCTGCCTTGGTTACAGGCAGCCTCGTGGATTTCCTCAAGACCTCGGAAGGAATCAAGCTCGGCATCAACAAACTGCTGGACATGGCCGCACAGGTGAGGGGCAAGGCAGAGCCATGGGGCTGCTGGTGGGGAGATCTGGGGCTGCCCTGCTCTGGCGGGAGGATATTAATGGCAATTACTCCAAAAGGCAGAACGCCCAGGGCATGG
>NW_009707923.1:671-1018 GCF_000703405.1 Apaloderma vittatum | reverse complement strand
GCGTGACAAACAACACGGACAGAAGCAGACTCGGCATTGTCACATCAGGGTAAACAGAGAGGGATGTTTCCAGCTCAGCCGTAACGTTTTATTTTCTCCCCTCCCGCTGTTTTCCAGGGGCTAAATTCCCCATTAAGTGGACGGCGCCGGAGGCTATTAATTATGGAACGTTCACGATCAAGTCCGATGTCTGGTCGTTCGGCATCCTGCTCACCGAGATCGTCACCTACGGCCGGATCCCATATCCAGGTCAGGATTTCCCGGCAGCTGCGCGGCAGAAGGGCTCACGCACACACACATACATGCACGCAAGCGCACACCCACGAGTGTGTGCATGCACTCCTGCC
>NW_009707923.1:0-654 GCF_000703405.1 Apaloderma vittatum | reverse complement strand
GCTCCCTTCCCTGCCAGCCCACGATGGTTTCAACCGCTTCCCCATGCACATGGCCAAGCCTCAGCCCCAAAGCCATCCAGTTTCAGAGGCGGCGAGGAGGAGGGGGGAAGAAAGCTTTCCCATGGGATTTGCTGATGTAGGGCGCTACCCGTGACATGGGGGTGACCCAACTTCAAGGCTGTGCGTGTTGTCCTTCGCAGGGATGACCAACCCCGAGGTGATACAGAACCTGGAGCGCGGTTACCGCATGCCGCAGCCGGACAACTGCCCGCAAGAGCTGTACGAACTGATGATGCAGTGCTGGAAGGAGAGACCTGAGGAACGTCCCACCTTCGAGTACATGAAGAGCGTGCTGGAGGATACCGAGGCCCGGTACCAGCAGCAGCCCTAAGGACGCCAGCGGTGGCTGGGACCCCCTTGTGTTGGGGTGCCCAGAAGCGCTTCCCCCTTGCACCAGGTCCGCACGGCCTCCACGCGCATCGCCCCAAAGCATTGGCGAACACTGCCCGGACCTCAGCAGTAAAGATTTGAAGCGCTTCAAATCTTTGAAGCAGCAGATTTCAACCCCCCCTCGATGGACGCCCAAAGCTGACACGTGACTCCAAAGAGCTGGCGCACCGGGGGGGCTTCAGTGGCGCCGTGCAGGACCCGCTG
>NW_009707922.1:4850-5302 GCF_000703405.1 Apaloderma vittatum | reverse complement strand
ATTTGTCTCGTTGTTGACTTTTTCGTTCTAGTCTATTATTATTATTATTATTTTTTATCTGGGCGTTATTTGGTTGGCTTTTCATTATTTTTTTCCCCTCTAATCGCCTCGATACAACAAAAACCTCCCGAAAAAGCCTGTCGGAGCCACGCTCGGAAACGACTTAAGAAGCGAGCCCCTTCCAGGCTGTCCCGCCGAGAGGCAGCGCAAGGGAGTGTCTTAATTGCCGCTAATGACCCGCGAAGAGGATGCGAGTGGGTTATCTGCAGCCGGGCAGAAATCAATTAGGGGAGTGGCAATTAGGGGAGAAAGTGAGAGACGGGAAAGTGAGAGAGACTGTTACAGCCGAAAGTGAAGATTTCAGTGAAATTTTCCAGAAGTTCTCCCTTTGAAAGAGAGTCCCCACAGAGAATATTTCGCGCAGCACAGCGGGTCCACTCTTTCTTTCTTTA
>NW_009707922.1:4495-4803 GCF_000703405.1 Apaloderma vittatum | reverse complement strand
GAGCGCAGAAATTAAGATTAAAATCACCGCAAAGCTGGCCGGAGACAGTGCGTGGAGCGAACGCATCTTCTCACCGGCCTCGGAGGGGAATTAAGATATTGGCGGGGGGGGGAAGAAGGTGGCCCCCAGCCCCGGCTTGGACTAAAGATATTTATTTATCAGCTTAAACAAAAATATTTATTTATCTGCTTAAATAAAGACGCTTATTTATCAATTTAAATAAAGATACTTATTTTATCAACGGCGCCACTCAGCCTGCCGGAGCTGGGCAAGGTCTCCTTGACCCCAGGGAGGACTTGTGTCTCCCA
>NW_009707922.1:3409-4197 GCF_000703405.1 Apaloderma vittatum | reverse complement strand
ACTTCGTGCTGCTGTCACCAAAGCCTTGTCCTTTGCTGGCCAGGAAAGTTGGGCTGAACTTGTCACTTGCTTGAAATGCCCTAAAAGGCGAGGAGCCTTCTGTGCCCTGGGAGGCTGCGTTGTAGTAGGAATCCATGGCAGCCGGATCACAATAAGAAACACAAGTATCAGCATTCATTCCTAAAATTAAAAGGCCCGAGTGTCCTTAATGCGCTTGGAGGGGCACCAGGAACCTCTCTTTCTCTCTCCCTCTCGCATAGACACACTCTCACAGCTGGGCCAGTGAGCTCTAAGAGGATTCAGATGTTCTTGAAAGCTGACCAGAGCTCCAAACCCCCTTAAGATCTCACACAGTAAAAGGGGTCTTTTTCTTTCCCTCCTCCCTCTCTCTCTCACACACACACACACTCTTGCCCTCCGTCTCTCCCTCCAAACTATCTACACTCTAAAGAGGCTCTTCTCCTCACTTTCTCCCCCACGCATAGGAGAAAAAAAAAAAAGGAAAAAAAAAAAAGAGAGACCTCTCCCCCAATTAATATGTAGATGATGACAGCGGAGGGGAGGGGGCCCAGGAAGGGGTGTGTGTGAATGGGGGGGTGTGGAAGCAGAGCGCAGTGGAGGTCATATCTTCTGCGTTAAGGAAAAAAATAAAGCTCTTACGATTAAAAAAAAAAAATAGAAAATGGGACAATGACACGAAGGGGTGGACGTGAGATCCGCCCGGATTTAATGGTCGCGACACGCTCCGTTCGCGGCGGCCCTTGGCGCTGCTGGGACCCCCACCTCCG
>NW_009707922.1:3020-3293 GCF_000703405.1 Apaloderma vittatum | reverse complement strand
AGCCCTCCCGAGAGCCAGTCGAGTGCCCGGGCACGGCAGTGCTGCTGTCGCCTGGCGCATCGGGGAACTCTCCGCGGCCTTTCGCCGCACGTTTTGCTATCGTCGTTATTTGCTTTACCTCTGGAAACGTGCTCTCTCCAGGTGTAAAACAACCGGATCGAAAGCGGGAGGGCGGCACGGAAGGGTTTTAACAGGGTTTTTGGGACTGCCAAAGGTGAACTTGCAAAGGGACAGAGGCGGGGAGGGGCCCTTTTTGGTTCGGGGGGGCAACTG
>NW_009707922.1:2710-3005 GCF_000703405.1 Apaloderma vittatum | reverse complement strand
TAAAAAGGGCTTAAAAATCAATCAATACTCACCTTCCGTCGTCCATGTCCCCCCCTTCTCTCCCGCCATTCAACCTGATTCCCCTCCTCCCCCGGTTAACTCCTGCTACCCCTTACACTTACTCTTACCCTGCCCGCCTCCCATCCCCACATCTGGTTCCTATTGCCCGCTTACCTTGAAGTTTTCAGTAATAAAGATATTACGCAAACTACATCCACGGTTCTTCAGTCAAAAAAAATTCAAAAAGAAAGTAAAGGGAAAAAAAAGAGATAAAAAGAAAGGCAAGGGAAGAAAA
>NW_009707922.1:2062-2470 GCF_000703405.1 Apaloderma vittatum | reverse complement strand
TTTGCTCCAGGGACAAGACCAGCACCACCGTTTTCGTTAGCTTGGATATAGTCCCCCCTCCACCTCGCTTCTCGCCCCCCAGATGCAGAAGGGATTCCTAGAGAGGTCGTCGTTAAAAATAGTCAGAAAGAGGATTAATTTACTAGATTTCAACCCATTTCGCGAGTGTCCCCTCAGAGCAGCGCTGGGCTCGCTCAGCTTTCTGGTCCAAGAAAGCTTTCAGCGGATTTGCCTTCCTTATTCTCTTTATTACCTTGCTTAATTCTTTCCTCTTCGTTTCTCTGCCCCCTCCCAAAGTCCACCATCTCAGCCTCTCTCACTCCTCCACCCCTCTCCCCGCTCCGTGTCCACGAGTTCATAAACCCCAGAACTTATTCAACGCATGAAACTCTTTCTAAACCACACTTC
>NW_009707922.1:1448-1980 GCF_000703405.1 Apaloderma vittatum | reverse complement strand
CCCCGGGTCTCCGCCGCCCCGGACTCGCTGCCGAGCTCCTGGAGAAACATATTTGGGTATGAGAGCTCGTTAAATAACGGGGTTTCCCAGCCAGTTACTCCCCCAACAGTTATTTGGGCGAACGAAGAAGGAGCCTGAAAAAAAAAAATAATGAGGGCAATCCTCGGTGCTGCATTGTTATGCTCGGCCTCGGGATTTCTGTTCGGCAAAATTAAACAATAAAAACTAAAGGGAGAGATGCTGGTCTCTGGCAGGAGAAATTTTTTTTCAGATATGCATGTATTTTTTTTTTTTCGGAAGCGCGGCGGTGCAGGGGCTGGCAGGGGCACCCCGGCTCGGCCGAGCCGAAGGAGGGCTGCCCAGTGGCCGCCTCGGTCGGAGCGCCCCTCCAACCCCTCCCTGGCATTAAACGGTAACGAAAAATTCATTAGTTGCCAATCAGGGCTAATCCTCAGCCCCGCGGAAAGGACCGCAAGAAAACCCTCGCTTCAACGGCAAATTCGTGTCCCTGGAAGCGGGAGGTTAATTCGGG
>NW_009707922.1:1012-1227 GCF_000703405.1 Apaloderma vittatum | reverse complement strand
AAACGAGGCGAAGGAAAGGGGTCGAGCGGACCATCCCTGCTTGCGGGGACGGGAGTCGGAAGGGGATGCGCATCTCCTGAAACCCGACTTCACCATTTTTCCTCCCAGTCACACCAAATACGTAAAAAAAAAAAATAAAAAGGCGAAAAAGGCGCCCGAGACCGTTTTCAGGGATTGTCGCAGCTGGTTTGGGAAGGGAGTGACTCCCGAGGGGT
>NW_009707922.1:410-864 GCF_000703405.1 Apaloderma vittatum | reverse complement strand
AGCGTGGAACAGTCCTGGCCGGCTTGTTTGCGAGAAGCAATTCCCTTTCTACCGGGACAGGAGCGGGTGTGACCCGGTGCGAGGGGCAGGCGATAACGGTCGGATTCTGCCTCTCGACCTCTACAAGGGGAAAAAAAATGAAAATCTTTATTCTCGTGCGATTTAAACACTCAGGCTTGTGTCATGTCCTAGTAAAAAAAAACAAACAAAAACACGCCCCCCCCCCGCCCGCCCCAAAAAACCAAAACGGCGATGTCCGCCGGTCCTTGCACCCCGGGAACGGGCAGATCGGGATGGAGGGGGGGACGAGTCCGGCTCTCGCAAGAGGGTCCCGGTGGGGGCGAGGAGGAGGCAAAAATGAGTTTCTTCGCTTTCTCGGCCACTGCTGAGAGAAACCCACCGTGTGTACCCCGCTCCGCAACCTCCACCATCCTGCCAGGGCTCCAGCGGGACT
>NW_009707922.1:0-237 GCF_000703405.1 Apaloderma vittatum | reverse complement strand
CGCTCCCGGCTCTTTGGCAGAGCCCCGGCTTTTGGAAACCGGCTCCGCTTTGGTTTGCCCATCGGGTTGGTTTGTGAGGTCACCTCAGAGCTGCGAGGTCCGTCTGCACCGGGCCCAGACCTGAAGGCAACCTGTTTGTAACAGCAGTGCTCGAAGGGGGAGCGGAGAGAAGGGGAAAAAAGTACGCTAATCTCCCCAAATATCGTGTTTGGATTTCTTTCTTTTTTTTTTTTTTCT
>NW_009707921.1:4785-20514 GCF_000703405.1 Apaloderma vittatum | reverse complement strand
ACATTCTGTGATTCTGTGACCTCGCCATGCTCTGGCTGTCAGGGCAAAAGCACAAACACTTGAGGTAACTCTAACACAGCCAGCCAGGAGGTGAGCGAGACAAGGCTGATCAGCTAGCAGAACTGGAGGGAGAAAAAGCAGCTAAAGGTGTCTAGAGATTTGTATTCCAGCGAGTATTTTTCAGGAATAGCGCTTTCTGCAGTCCCTTCGTCCTTGTTTTCGAATAGACCCTGGCAGTCTCGAAATAACAGTCCCTTGGGGCTGGGGAGTCCGTTACTGCCAACCGAAGCTTTTGGTTCAGGCCAGTTTCGGCTCTGCAGCCCCAGGTGTCTGTATGAGAAAGGCCTCATGGACACCCAAGGCCACGGATAAGAGGCAGCGAGAGGAGCCGTGCTCCGAGTCGGCTGCCTCAGCGTTGCTGCCACACGGCAGTGACCGGTCTCCACACTCCTTTTCCCCATTCACCCTGCTCTTCCTACAAGTTTTCCTTCGTATTAGGGCTGCACACACAATAATTTAGGGCATAAATGTGAATTAGCCGGCACCACCAGGTCTCTTTCCCACCAGTTAACCCGTCGGTGCTCTGCAAACTGCAGAGACCAGGGCTGGGCGCTTAGAGGAGACACTAATACAAGGAATGACTGAGAACCCCCCATTTATCCACTGCTGTAGCCACTTCTAAGTGCATCGAGGGCATTAGTGTTAATCTTCAAAGTGTTTAGCAAAGCTAGTTTAATTAGGCAGGCCGCATTAGTTTCTCTCCAAGCTAGCAGTTTCTAGAATATCCTGCAGAACTGAGTTCCACCAGCTAATTATGCACCGCATGAAATATCTTTTCCATTGGCCATCCCTTTGCTTTGTGCAGCGCCACATCCCTCGGAGGACGGCATATGCAGCTGCTTTTAACGCGCTTCTCTGCCACTGCAGAAGTCCGGGGAATTTTAACACACCTCCTCAAAGTCGCACCCAGTCAAAAAACATATGGCTAGAAATCACGCGGCATCGCTCAGAAAACCAAGTCTGTTCTCATCTCTGTCAAAGCTCTACAGCTCAAACTGACTATTTTGGGATAAACTGACCGCTAAAGCACAAAATCAAGTCATTCCCAAACATTTGCTCACATGTCAAAGGAGACGCATCGCAAGCTTCACCATGGAGGCAATAAACTGTGTTTTTGAGCACAGAATAAGCGCAACGACCCAACCGCCTGCCCTCTCAGAGAGAAAGAGGAATTTGTCCATCCAGCACGGTACCAAAAAGCACAGTTACTTTGCAGCAGCTCCCAACACACCTCCCTTTCAGCTCAGTGACCAGCTCCTCAGCCCACCAGCAACAACCCCAAGCTTTGCCCGTGACCTTTTCTTAGTTGGAGGAACACAAAAAGCTCCTGGACTGCAAAATCGCACCCAAAGCTTTCAGGCAAGCAAACCCACAGACACTCGTTTGGCCCGTGGTGCTCAGGGAAACAACAGCAAACGTTCTGCAAAAACTGCACGGCTGCTGAGGCAGTTTTGGCACGTTCCCACCACCAGACGATCACGGCAGCAGCGTGGATGGGTCACCATCCTTCTAAGTGTAGCATTTAAACGCTGTTCACAGAAGAGCTGGCCAAGAGGGTGCTGAAAACACCAACGGCAGCCAGCACCTTGTCAGCACAGGCTGCGATAACAGGAACAGGGCTGCGCCGGTGTCAGCAACAGCCGAGTTCCCATTTGTATGGACAGGGCTCTTAGGGGATTGCTTCGTCCCCAAGAAGAGAAAAAGCCAACAATTCGCTAGCTTGCCCAGAAGATCCAGAAATTGCCACCATTGCTGCCAAAAAATCTTCAAGCCAAGAATTAATTTCTCCATCACCTTATTCAGCATCGCAGTTTTCAGTTGCTGCATCCCAAATTTTACCTGATACAGACAGGGAATCTCTCGCGTCTGCTATTCCCACTCACTCACAGGACAAGATTCCAGCTGTTTTCAGCAAGGGCAAGCACTCAGTGATGCCACCAGCAGCAGCAGCAGAGGTGGTTTTGCCAAAAACATTATGAAAAACCCTCGCCACGCCCAGACGACTCGAAATTCTTTGTAAGCTAAAAACAAACCCCACCCTGTAGCCACAGGGTGAGAGAAAGCACATGTGTCAGCAGCGGAGGAGACGACGACGCAACGTGGCCGAGGGAGATGGGGAAGGCACCGGGCTGGATGTACATCTCCTGCACCCAGGGAAAAACCTAACCCTCAGTTCAAGGCTGCCTTCCCACTTGGACATTTGCTGTCAGGCAGCCAGCAGCCGAGATTTCCATCTTCAAAGCTACAATCATCAAGAGATGCAATTGAAGCTATTTCCTCCTTTAAGTACCTACAAACCAAGATGTGGCAACGTTATGCTAATACCGACGAATCAAAGTCAAAATTGCTGGGAAACTGCAATTGCTGAGGCACAGGACAAGTTTTGCGTGTTAGAGAGAGCCGTTCCGTATTCTAATTCGCAATTTAACATGGCATTAGTTATAAGATTAAAAAAAATAAATAAATCACTTGAACACAGAGAGAAAAGGCTGCTCCCTCTCTTCATTAGCATTAAATTTGGCAGCGGTTAGCTCTTGCCCCAACCAGAACAGGCAGTGTCGCAAACCTCTCCTCTGATCCAAAGGAGGAAGGTGAGTCCTTGGAGTCAGAGCAGGCAATTAAGCAAATATTCCAACCTTCTCATCCTTTTGGGCAGGGTACTAGAAAGCTTTTGAAAGCATTGCTGTTACCATCGCTTGGACTTCTGAACGCTCCCATAGGAACTAACCTCTGCATCCTGCAGATTCCTTCTTTCTCCCCAGCCAAGCACAGCGAGGTACCGAGAGCCAGGGCACTGCACGACGCCAGCGACGCTGCTCACGCTGCTCTCCCAGCGGCCCAGGGTCCCCAGCTTTGATTTCTGAAGAATTTCAAACATCACAAGCGCTTCCAGAACAATGGTCCCTTCTCCCATCCTCCCGAGGGAGGGGGTATCCAGAGCAAACGCGGCGCTTTCTGGAATACTTCATTTCGGGAACCGAGCAGGCCGTTTGACAAAGGAGCCGCTGTGCAGGCTCCAACTCCGGAGTGAAAGAGCACAACAAATCCCAAGCACAAACGGGGAGTCTTCTCCGAGCGCATCTGAGGCTTTAACATCTGTGCCCTAAATAACGTCAAGCCACCGACAAGTCTTGCTCTCTTTACAACTCAGTTTGTTTTTACTGTAGGCTCCAAAACACCAAGCTCCTAGTTCATAGTCCCAAAGCGTCCTGTAATCTTTCAAATTTGGAAGAACCCAGACCATCATTTTTCAGCCACAAACACAGGCAGCAGAAGGTCTGGATTCAGGCATGCAGCGCCTCTTAGCCCACACCCACACTCAGCTGGTCCTCCAGCTTGCAGAACCTGCCAAAAGGTACTTTGAAGATGTAAGACTACTCACAGAAAAGGCACACACGGGAGAGGCCAGTGAAGAGCCCTACCACATCTATTTAACAGATTCAGTTTCTAGGCAACAAAACTAAAGGCGCCGTCTTTCTTCGGCTGTTCTCATGCCGTTCTGCCTGCCACGGCTGCTCCTCTCTGTCCCCAATTCGGTGTTTGACACGGTAACACCCCGGCCTTCCGAGGAGTGTCAGCAGTAAAACTCAGTCTCCAGCAAAAGTATTTAAAGCAGCCCCGATGCTTTCAGGAACCTGTTGGATTGCAGAACAGACTCCATCTTCCCACCTCAACAGCTCTGGGCTAGAAGACTTCTTCCATCTCCCCACACCTGGCCAGGCAACAATTTTAGGTTTGGAACAAATCACTGGGTTCAAGCAGCCGTTCCTTGTCTTGCCAGTTGACCAAGACCGGCTCTACAACAAAATCCACCCTTCCAAGCGCGATGCCAACCTTCCGACGCGGGGCTGCCCGGGGCAGTGGCCGTATTTAGCTCGAATGGATTGCTACAAACACAGCTCCAGCGGGCTGCCCTGTGCGGGCTAACAGCTTCGTGGGGCTCACTCCAGCAAGTGCTTTCACCTCACTTTGCAAAACAAGACCCACCAGACGGTGCTGGTTTAGACCCTAACCGAGAGCAGCGTTGAATTTGTGGCTCACAGGAAGCTTGGGGTCAGGTGGAGCTTATGCAGCAGCAACTCTCCGGCTATTTGCTCCAGGAGTTCACCTGCCAGAAGGAGCCCCCATCAGTCAGAGGAAGAGTATGGCGAGGCACAGCAGGCAGCGGCGCCTTGGAGCGCTGCCCGTGCTCTGCCCTCCTCAGCTCAGCGGGAACCACAGAGCTGCACCTGAGCACGGACCCTCCCCAGGGCTCCAACCCTCCCCGTAAAGGAACGATATACTTGAGGGGATTCAGGTCACTCCTGACGTATGTGATACCATGCTGGGAAAAAAAAAAAAGAACCTAATCCTTTCTACATTTTCCTAGAAAGCACTTGTAAGAAAGCATTCAGGTTGTTCATGCTTCAGAGCCACATGTTCAGAGGAAGAGATACCCATGAAGTTTCCTTGATCCAGGTCATTGCAGAAGAGGTAAGACAGACATCCGAGGTACTGAAGATACTTCATAATCACAGTAATCAACTGAACACTGCAAAGGTCCATCCTTCAGGAGAAAAAAGCTGCTCGGAAGTCTCAGCCAGCATTTCGATGAAGGTCAGTGGAACGGGAGGACTCTGCCAGAGGTCTCCTCCGCACAGCTGCTGGCAGCCAGGCAGGAGGAACACCACGAACTCGCTATCAGCAAGAGAACAATGCAGCAGGGAGAAGTACTGTTATGAAGCCGGAAAAAAAAAAAAAAGGCGTGCTGAAATTGCTCCCATTACAGCACAGGTCAATGCAGACCTAGAGCGCAGAAATTAATTTTCCTCCTCAATATACCTAAAGAAATTACTACGTTCTCAGCTGTCACCACACAACAGCAAAAGAGAGAAGTCTCCCTTATCCTCAAACAGCCTTTCAAAGGCCCAAACCAACCAGAAGTGCTTTGGAAGATAAATTAACAGTCCTGGGGCAAGGGAAGAGGTGGGACAACACCCAATAAGCATCTTCAATTTTCAAGCACCTGATTTCTATTGTCTTCTCATCACGGACACCTGCTGAAGAACTGGAAGCTCTCCCACCTGCTCCAGCTGTGCACAAACTCCCAGTCCGAGGGGCTGGTTTGTTCCCAGAAACAAGCGGGGCCCGAGCAGCCGCTGCCCTGCAGGAACCCCCACATGGGGCTGAGCAGTGCCCCTGCTCCAGCCAGCGCCCGGCCGAGCTGGCGGCTGCACAAGGATTGTCCTCCCACCCGCCTCCAGGGACACGAGCAAAGGGTGGTGGGACAGCCCTGCCCACACGAGCGACCATTCCCCGCGTGCCAGGCCTGGCGTCTTCAGCACCAGCATCAGATCAAGAACGAATCCAGTTTTTAGGCAGGTACATAAAGCTGCTCTGTTGGTGTCCCAGGCTTCCAGAAGACACGGGATGCCTATGAGGCGACAGCAGACAAGCTTCACGCCAACAAGCCAGAGCCCTGAGACGGTGAAAAGAGTTTTGCATTGAAGCAGAGATAGGAAAAAAAAGTCCAACCCCCTTTCAGCAAGAGATTCAGTTCTATTTTTCTAGCTGTAACCACGATGCGCAGCACGGCTGAGGAAACAAAACAGTAACAACTTATTTTGGATACCGTTTTGTAAACAGATGCGTGGCCAGTTATCTAACCGTGGGAACACTAACGAGCAGGCTCTGCGAGGGAGCAGCAGAGCGCTCAGTTATTTCGCTGTACGCTTGGAGCAGCTTGCATCATCTCCATCAGTAAATTTCCACAAGTCTGCAGCGTCAGCAGCTTATGCTGCAAGTCACCTGAAAGAATGTGTGAAGTGCCACCTCCCTTGGGTACCACAGGACTGTCCCCTCCTACCCTGGCCATTAACAGACACAACCACTAGGACAGTTAGAGGAGGTATTTCTACAGCTAACTCTTGATTACATTAATTGACTCAACGGCTCTAAAGCAGGGATGCCTTATCCTTGGGGAAAGGGTGTAACGACAGCAGTGAGTCACCTTACACCACTTTGACAGAAATTACGCCAGGACAGCCCTCTGATTTCAGTATGATGTCTGCCACAGCAGCCTTCACACCGGGGAGCCCTTACTTCGAGCCCTTGGGGTCTTCCACGCAAGTTAACAGAGCCAACATCAGTGTGTGCGAGATCCACGGAGAGAGGAGCACGACCGACACCTGTGAAATCAAAGGAAACGCTGAGCACAGAAGCACGAGGGAGAACGTGAACTCGGTCGTGCTGGCCATGGCGACACGAGGCTCACCGAGCCGAGCTCAGGGCTGGGAACGCAGAGAGCAGGGCTGCAGAGACCGCCCGGAGAGCCAAAGCCCTTCTGCTCCCACCTTCCTCCTCCCGGTGCTGAGCAGCCACTAACCCCAGTTATGGACCCAGCCATCGCTGGTGGCGGCGCGAGGGGCAGGGAGCCAGCGGGCTGAGGGGTCTGAGGTTGATGAACACTCAGCTAACGAAGCAGAGGACAGAAGATCCACATTAATTTGTGGTTTCTCGAGAAACGCAAGCATGTGGCACCCTGCAGTACAAATAAGTCTTCTGTCAAACGAAGTACTGCCTTTCCACAATCTGAAATACAGCACAGCCTTCAAACCTGCAGCGGGAGAGGACACGTATCTCTGGGGCAGCATAGTCTCTCCTCCAGGACCACTCCATTGGAAAGACAGTTTTAGAAGTGCTCACTCTTCCAAAATCACGGGAGAGTTCATACGCTACGGCCGTGCCGAAGGAAACGCTCAGATTCAGGTACAACCACTTTGGGTGCTTTGAGTGAGCTGGTAAATTTTGCACAAAAGCGTTGCTACACCCAAGTTCTGCCGACGCTTGGACGTGTACGCACACACAGTTTCAGGACGCGCGGGGAAGTTGAGTCCCACCACCCAGACTAAAACAAGCCCTCAGATCTAACGTCTTAAGGACTCCAGCCTGATTTTCGCTCGCTTTCACAGCGGTCTTGAGGTACGAGCATGACTTAAGGGGAATTTTAACACAGTGTGCGTTCACACGGGCACCAAAAGCCTGGCATTACCAGATTGCTACTTCTATCATCAGGACGTTACCTTCTGGGATGTTCCCTGCTTTGCCTGGCAAGCAGCAGCCCTCCTTGTTACTACATGTAGCGCTCTGAACACAGAGAAAAGCACAAGGGCAGTAAAAGTAGAGACTGGCTCTCGGGAGGAAAGGATCTTGGAGTTCCCAAGTTCAGGCTGTTATCAGAGAATGCTCTCAGGAACCTGAGAACCACTTCATGGTTTAACTCAGTAGCCCCTGCCCAAATGAATAAATGTGCCTTAAGGCTCTGGTTCTCACACATTAGATGCACGAAGCTTCAAAGCATTAAAGATATTTGACACTTCCTCTAGATTTCACATATACAGTGAAACACACATACACTGTACCCTCTGTGCGTTAGTCTCACAACAGTCACTAGGTTTTAGGTGTGTACGGGTGAGGGTAGCACAGCACAAAGAGCAGCGGCACAGAATAACAATCGCTTCCGAAGTTTTAAAGCTACCGGCCGGGCTGCGGTAGGCGGCGAGTCTACCGGCCTGGCTGCGGTAGGCGGCGAGCCAGACTCCATCCTCCGATGTCCTGCTGTCATCCTGAGCGTCCAGCACCGTAACCGAGAGGGAGGCTGACCTGTTGGCTCTCTGACGTCGCCAGGGAACAAGACAAACCGAACCCGAGAGCAAAACAGAAGGCACAGCCTGAAACCCTGGAGAGAGATTACACTTCTGAAAATCCCAAGCCACAGCTAAGCCTGGGTCTCCCTACATTAAGAACACTCCACTGTCCCCCTTCCCACCCCGTTCCACTTACTGTTAATGAAGCTGCAAATAACTGTGCAGCCTAACGAGGTGAGCAACAAGCTCACACAAAAAATATTAGAAAACAAAAATATTAGAAAAATCTTTTTCACTATGAGGGTGCCGGAGCCCTGGCCCAGGCTGCCCAGAGAGGGTGTGGAGTCTCCTGCTCTGGAGACTTTCCAACTTGCCTGGATGCGTTCCTGTGTGATCCTGCTCTGGCAGGGGGTTGCACTGGATGATCTTTTGGAGTCCCTTCGAATCCCCAACATTCTGTGATTCTGTGAAGCACTTGCTGCCTCTCAAGGCAAGAAATACAGGCCCAGCCTCAAGGCAAACAGTCAAGCAACTGCACTCTAAGGAGCCTGTGCAGAGCTGGAATCACAACACTTAAGTTAGTCATTTCCAGCATGCTTGAGAACAGTGGCCCACACTTCCACGCCCTGGTACCTACAGGTACCAAGGACCAATTCAGGCGTGTTATGTATCCTGCCTTCTGGAAGTATTTATCAATACTAGAAAATTTAGACCTCTTAATCAGAGGCTCCTTACGAAGGAAATTCACTTGCTTCTTATAAAACAAGGAGACTTCACCATAAAGGCAGGTAAAAAATTTATTCACAGATCTCACCAGAAGAGGAAAAAGGAACTCGTCTTGAGTTTTTAGATACTGGAACATGCAGAAACGGAGCAAACACACCAGAGTTTCCACACGCACAAGTTCCACTGCTGAACATGCAAAGATCTTCCTTCAGCACACACCGCTGGGCTATTTGCTTGCTCCATTTATGATCGTAGCCACGTGAAAACCCCAGCTCTGCCTTTCACCACTTGGGAGATGCAGGAAAACAGCAACCAGAGGATGAGCCCACAGAGCTGAGAACTGCAATCAGCGCTTCCCAGCAAGAGAGAGTCCCCTGGCAGGCCACCAGCCCCGTCCACCGGACCGTGATGCATTACAGAAGACAAACCCTGAGTCAACACAGCCATAGTCAATCAAAAGCTGTGCTGAGCTTGGCAGGAATCAGCTGCAGCCCTGATGAACAGGCTCGGGGAACCTCAGGACAAGAGGCCAATTGAACGGCATCCACTGTCCCTTCAGATCAGCAAGGCTGTCAGTAACTGGATGCCAACTGCGTGAGGAGAGCAGGCAGAATCCACGACCTGCCCACAGCGTGCACGGCTGCTTCCAGCACGGAGCAGCTTCCTCCTGCATACGTTCACCCTTCCACGAAAACTTGAAAAAGACGTGGAAAACTCAAGGAAGGGCTTACACACGAGTTCTGGCTTCTGAGGACACTCACCGCAGGAGGTTACGCTCCCTCTGTGGCCAGGTGTGCAGGTTTTCAAACTTACTGACAGGCTTCTTGCAATCCTGCAAACAGGATTAAGCACCAGCTGGTCTTAACACCGCCTAAGTTAAACTGACAGTTCAGCTTTCGGCACCAGGAGGAGTTCAGATCAAAAAAACCCACATCTGACTATTGCCCAGCTACGCTTCCCTTCGATCTTTAAAGTTTCTCAGCGTTGCACAAACCACGGGACAGCAAGTCTGCCTAAAATATGCAAATACCACTGACACAGAAGTGATTCACATCCTTGAAGTGTGTCACCACTGGCTAGACAGGGAGATCTTTAAGACTGAAAGCAAAGTACCGCCCTTGTCCACTTTGTGTTCACCCGCACGTGACACGACACCAGTAAGCCTGAGCGCAAAGAGCCCTGGCAAGTGCAGACTTTGGTTCTCTCGGGTATCTTCCTTCTGTTGAGGGGTTGGAAAAGAACAGACAAGGCTTAAAGAGCAAATGCATTTTTCTTTAAAGCAAAGGGAAGGACTGTTTTGCCACTCACTGACCAGCAGCTACTGAGAGGTGAAGAGACACCAAGAAAAAAGTCCTACTCTACCATTCTGAAGCACGGCAGCTTAGCTAGATAGAATCAGAGCCTTCCAGACATCGTCATTTACTTAAGAGCACCTGCCTGCTCCACACCACCTTACTTTATAACAGTTTGCTTCGAGCACAAATCCCTATTTTGTTAACCTCCACCTCTGGGTGATGTTTGCAGGAGCAGCCACTGCTGCTACAGGATCAGGCAGCTCCGGTTTCGAAGTCTTTATCAGAGATCAGACAAGACAACTTGATTTTCGTCTCCAGGTCCTGGCTTGCAGCACGCAATCCGTTGCCTTATGATCTGAACAAGCACTTGGTGACACAACCCTTAACCAACTGCTGCTGAAAGAATGCCCGAAACTTCAGGGCTGGAAAGATGCCCGGACAAACTTGTAGCCATTTTCACTACCTTTAATGCCATTTCCCTTAGTATCTCAGATATACTTTTGAAGAGTTATTCTGCAAAAATTGTCAGCGCCCACTTGCTCTTTTAAGCTTGGGTACTCCTCTCTATCACAGAGGTGACCATCTTCTGGAAAGATATCTTTTAAAACTTGTTTGAATGACAAGTATGTGCCCTTACATCTGAATTTCAGAGAACTCGGTAGAACACATTCATTTGCAGAATATCGGGGTCTCCTCAGTTACTCACTGGTACTAGCACCTCACTCCTGCCTTCTGCAAGTGCTTCATTGCAGATGCCAGCCGGGCCAGCCCAAAGGCTTCAAGAAACCTCCAAGTCCTGAGGGAAGGGGTCTGGTGCGGAGGAACAGGGCATCCTACGACGCAATTGCAAGGTTAAAGCACCTGGACTGAAGCGCAGGGTGCTCAGCGCAGCTCTGCTGGTGGAAGCAGGCGAGAGGCTGCAGCCCAGGAGCAAGGCAGGCGGGTGCACTCCGTTTGCCTGGCTGCGACAGAGGAGGGGTCCTCCGCCTCCCCCTGCCGACCTCTGGCTCCCCAGAGCGGCACAACGCTGACCTAGTGTCCCCTTGGCTTTGCAGCAGCAGCCACGGAGAACCAAGGAGAAAACAAGCGACACCCAGAGAGTTGTCACTCACGAGAGCTGCTCCTGTTGAGCCCATCCCTCTGCCGGACGATCCCGTTCCTCAGCAGCACGAGTTACCTGTGAAAATCAACAGGGAAAGGAGAAGAGCTTCCAGGCTCCCTTGACTCCCGAGGCCCGTTCAGTCAGTTCTTCCTATTCCTGAAAGACAGGGCTGCAGAAGCAGCCTACACAGCATCTTCTTACAAACTCATATATATGATATATAAGAGATTAGTCCAAACCTAGCAGCGGAGATTATAGGGTGGTCAGATTATCTGATGTGTACTTAGTGTTTAAATCTGCCAGAAGTCATCTCTAGCAGAAAGAACAGTGACTGAGAACATCAGATCACGGACTGCCCCACAGCACTATCCCCAGTTGACCCCCTTGGGTGCAAACAGGTTTGGGGGATAAGGAACTCCGTGTAGGATCTCATTGTGAAAGAATAAACCATTCCACAGCAAGTAGTAAAGGAATTTGTTGGGGTTAACTGTGTTTAGAGAAGCCCATGAGTAAGGGCAGAAGGACTAGTTTCCTAGGAAGCAATCTGTTCATAACCTTTAGAGGGAATCTCCCAATACTTTGGAATTACCGGTTTTGCTGTATTAAGGGAAATCTCATCTTGATGAGGCAGTTTTCTGCACAAAGTGAAAACTGAAAGCATGCTCAAAATACAGCTACACTCACAAACCACACGTAATTTGTAAATGAGCTTTTACCTGTTTTCCTGAGCGACATCTGCCTGCAAGCTGTAGTCCTAAATTTCAGTCTGAGACCTTTACACACTCATTTTCTCCTCTACAGTAACTCTAGTGCTAGAAGCCTTAAGAGTCAGGTAGCCTTGGCATGGTTTGCTCAGCTGCCCTTGCAGCAATCTCGACAGACATAAGCAACGTCAGGAGCAAAATGAAATATTCCCTGTTCTCCAGTTTTTACCTGATGTTGTTTAAAAAGTCGGTTTTAGCGTCTTTAGCCAGGCAGCTAGCTATTTGAGGATCAACAGCACTACAAATTAACACGATACAAACGCAATTGGCCTTTCAGTCACATTTTCTCCTTAAACAGGACACTTAGCAAGGGTTTCAGGGGAACAGACAAGGTGAAAACCACCTTGTCCTCATGCTATGAGCTACTCCAGTCCTTCATCTTAAAACCCCAGCAATTCAGAAGACAAATTAGAAAAAGAAGAAGAATCTGTCAGCAGAACTGCTGGAAAAGAGTTTTGATTCTTTCAGCAAGGCGGCCAGAAGTTTCTCTCACCCTGAAAAAGTCAACTTGTTTCAGCTTCCACGCTACGTGAAATTTTATCCCTTTTGTCTGAACACAAGGCTGCTTAAAACAAGCGAAACACGAGGGAGAAGATGTACACTTGTGCTTGCCAAGCGAGTGCCAGCCCGGAGAGATCACAACTCAGAGCAGCCCAAGCCACACGGTGCGGGTGCAGCACACAGGGTGCAAGCTGAGCAGGGGAGGGGGCAGCACCCAGAGCACCCCAATCTCACCCCTGGGCTCCAGATCAACCCCCCACACAGGGAAAATCTGCCCCTTCCCTGGTATCAGGCTGATACAGACAGAAAAGTCACAGAAAGCACGCTGCTGTGATAGCTGTGACAAAGCTCCTCCATCAAAAATGACAAATAATCGGAAAGCATTAGCTACCTGCTAGCCAGGCTGGGCACTGAAGAGCACCGGCCTCCCTTTGGCCAGGAGGAGATGAGTTAATATTCGAGCAGGCTGGCACAGCGTGAGACACGGTCTCAAGTACACCGCGACAAGTTCTCAGCCAGAGCCCTCACAAGAAAATGGAAAAAGCTGAGAACAAGCACGTGACGGACATAGAGAGCAGAACACATCCTCACGGTGACAAGTCACGGCATTTCAGGAAATAGGAAGGAAGTTCCTGGGATTTTGGCAAGGGCCAAAATTAAGCCAAAAGAAGCCCAGGTACTCTGCTATGTTACCATCTCCACCGAGCTCATACATGAAGTCACACAAGGCAAGTCCTGTTGGCTTCCCCGATCTCACCGCCCAGCCTTCAGCAGCCCAGCTACCCCATGATGTGCTTCAGTACCCCCACAGCGCAAAGAGCTGTTTCAGAAGTCTTAGAAAGGCAAGCAACTCCCAACGAGTTCCTCCAACTGGTGATCCAGCAGCTTTTCTGCCCGATGTCGGAGCTGGCTAGACAAGCTCAGCGTCCCTGTCACCCAGCCCCGAGCAGCACGGCGGGTACTTGGGCTTTTCGCTTCACAGGTGTTTGTTACCAGGGCTCAAGTGAAGCAGCACAGCAATAGCTGAAGATTTTGGGCTTCCTGCCATTTATTCACTTATTTTACATAAGTGAGCTCAACAAGACACGGCAGCTTCGAGAACATGGTTCTCTTACCTCTCTTTCGCCACTGCTACTGAAGCAACAGCCTTAAAATCGCAGCTGTAATCCGGGCTCACGCACCTTCCCTGGAACCTACGGAGCTGTTCTGTTTTCTCCTCGCAGCTATTGATTACTGGGGCGGATGAGGTGAGGGGGAACAGTAACAACTGCCTCCCAGTCCCTTGCAGTGATGCCACAGCTTGTGACATCACGACTGTCTCTATGGCGACCCTGCAACACAACTGAATCCCAACAGGAGGAGGCCAATTAGTACGAGAAAGCTCTTTTGTGGTTGGAACCGTAGTAATTGACAGAAATAAGAGAAGCTGTTAGAGAAAGCACATGGTTCCAACAATAAAAGCCTTGCTTTTAATGTGCCAGGTGAACCCAACCTCCCCAAGTCCCCACGGCTAAGTATAAAAAAAGCCCTTCCAGACTGGAAAATCCACAATATCATTAGCTACCTTCCCAGCTCTAAAGAACACTGAACGCAGCCTGGATCAGAGGGATCATTTTTCCTCCCCCCTCTCATCAAATTCTCCTTTCCATTGTAGCCTACCCCCACGCTAAGGAGGCTTCTCAGCCCATCACGTTCAAGCAAAGCCTCCCCAGTGCCATTCAGTTTGCTACAATTAGCACAATTAGCACAGTTAGTGTGTGGAGGAGAGGGTAAAACACACAAAAGAACCCAACCTAAGGCCCCCAATCCATAGTGACTCACGCCAGCAACGACTCCGCCTTCAAGGATGGAGCACCTCATGATTTGAAATAGATAATATCGACTCTTTAGGTACCTCCACCGCGTTGTTTTCAACCTCCAAACGCAGTGGCAACCTCTGCTAGCATAAATTTAACTGTTAGGCTGCTGTTGGGGGCGCGTTAAGCCAGATCTAACTCCCTGACTGACCTCCACGCTGCAGTGCTGCTCAGGAAGCCCTTGGTGCAGTCCCAGAGATAAGCTGCATTGCTCTAGGATGGCCAGGAGCAACGCAAAGCCTGCAGCGAGTCTCCAGGGCAGAGCATACCACAAGCAGGCTTTAAGCCTTAAGCACTTGGACTCTGCCTATAGACTCTGTCCATGAAACACTTAACTACGTTCAGGAGCACATTTACAGCATTTTCGTTTTTGCAAGCAAGCCTAAAATCCGCAGCAGGCCATGAATAAGTTTAGGATGTGCTTTCCAAGAAGGGTGGAAGGTGTAAGCCACAGTGTGGAGTCTGGCCACTGAGTAAGGAGCGCTGTCCCCAAGGCAGCAGCTCGAGCACAGCGACACGGAACATGTTCACGACTGGTGGTTCAATTTTTGAGGGCGACGCTGCTTCCCTGGGCTGCATCGAGCAAACCTGTTCTGTTCCTCTTCTGCAATCTGATGGGACAGAGAGGCCTGTCACTCCTGGCACAGGACGCGGAGCACACAGGTCCCTGCGCTGGCATGTGGCAGCTGGGCAGTAATCACGTTAGCAACTGGTTTGTGATAAGGGGCACAGCTGGCTCAAGCTCTAATTGAGCCAGATTAGCAAAAGCGATGCTGAAAAGCATCACACCAGAGGAATTAGCACAAAACGGATGTAGCAGGTACCCTCCACAACTGCAGCAGATGCAGTTCTCAGCCACAACCCATCCAAGCAAGCCTTTTACACACAAACTGCAGTGTGACCAAGCCATGTCACCTGCAACAGCAGGAGCTGAGTTAAGGCATTAACAGCGAGCAGGGTTGCTGCTAGGATTCCCCTGGCCATTAAAAACGAGCCATCCTGGGGCACACTTCTGAGAGACGGGACAACGGGACTTCCTCAAGGCACTGTCACCAGCAAACACGGCCGGTTCAAGCAGCAGATACACACATTCCCACACACCTCCTTCTGCAGGACAGCACCTGAGCTGCTCCGGCTTTCACAAGCTAAGAGTTCTACCCTTCCAAAAGGTTTTAGTTCATTCCTCTTTGGTTCTTTCTGTACTCGGTGTTCCTGGTATATGAAGCTTTTCACCCAGAACTGCCATCACATCCATGTGCTGTCTGAACACATACCATCACCCACACCCAAAGTACATTTGCTAAGAGAGCAAGAACTAGAAGAGAGCAGAAACCATGATTTTCTGTACGAATCAGGCCTTGCAGCACTAGAAAAAGACATTAGCTACAGAAGGGAAAGAAACCTGAGTGAAGTAGAAATAACGAAACTACCAGCCTCTGAAGTTATTTTTAGAGCTGCCTCCTCCAGCATGAGATATTCAGAGCCCTTCAAAAAAAAAAATAAAAAAATCAAAGGTAAGCGCACAGAAGAAAGCTTCAAAGTTTAGTGCCTGTCACAGCTGGAATGGCTGGCCCAGTTCTTGTTGGGCTGAGTACAGCTCAACTCAGCCTGTGGAACTCACCACTCACCAGAACTCCGTGAGAGCCTGCTTTGGCAGCCTCCCCTCAGCAAGCCGGAGCGTTTTGCAGCACTCATCTCCAGCCAGCACGTTAACAGAGCAGCGATAAAAGCTAATGTGTGGCCTGATACCACCATTAGTAGCGGCAGGCTCCCCCCCCCCCCAAAAGATAGCACGGGGGC
>NW_009707921.1:1036-4774 GCF_000703405.1 Apaloderma vittatum | reverse complement strand
TCGGGCCAAAGGCAAAGGCTAACGGCAGTGGCCAAGGCAACAGGTGAGCAGATCTCTGCTTCCCAGCAGCCAGGATTCCCCCTGCTTGAGGTCTTGCTCCTCCTGGCACACTTGAGAGTCACTGAAATTCAATGCTTTGGGATCAGGTTAGCTCTCTGGTCGAGGAGCGGAGCTCTGGAGGTGCAAGCACTGTCCAACAGCCTTTTATTTCCAAGGGATCAGAATAAGCAGCTGTCTGAGCACTGGGAGAAGTTTTCTAGCTCTACGCTACTAGGATTCACCTCTCCAAATCCTGGGAAGTCCCAGTCCACGCTGTATGGCACCGGGCATTACAGCAGCTCCACGCTGCCAGGGAGCTTGCTTTGCTCAGAGCAGCAGCACTAAGAAGCCAAAATTCCCAGCCTGGGACTGCTGCTTGGGCAGCAGGTCAGACAAGAAAGCACTGGTAGCCGTTCAACAGAGCACACCAAAACCTGGAAGAGTTCCTGGACAGAAACGTCATGACTCAGGACCCCATGTTTGGGCCAAGCTGAGACGCTGAGAAAAGCCTCAGGGCTCGAACAAGAGAAGGTTTCCCAACAGAACAGTTACTCGAGTGACCTCACGGGAGGCAAGGGAGAGCAGCTCTGCCCTCACACACGCCGTTCTCCACAACGGCAGCGCTGACCCATGGGGCAGTCGAGCCGGCAGCAGCACAGCTCCTCGTCAGGGCCTCCCAAAAAGGGTCCCGAATACCCCTGGGGACAACCCCACAGTAGCCTGTGGGACACTTTCTCTAGCTCCAGACACAGCAACCTCTCTTACGTATAAGGCTGAAGAGGGATGTAATATCCATGCTTTAACTTCCCAATTTTAACGTTGAGTTAATGCAGCTGCAGATATGCCCACCCCAGGCAGGAAGTTTTAGGCTTGGAGATCCCTCTTAAGCACAGCAAATGCCCTGCTTTGGCTCCGTTCAGTTAGATCCTCAGCCACTCCCAGAATATAAAAAAAGAGGACAAATACTTCTTAGAAGTTTGACTAATCTTATGACAACAACTTGCAATAAAAATTCCCTTTTATCAACTCTTAAATACTTGCCAGCTTTCATCAAATATCACTTGCACCGTGACAGCGCATCAGTAGAAAGGCATCTGCAACTTCTATTCTTTGCTTTAATTCCAGCTCTGACAGACTTGTACCACGAGCAAGACTTTACCTTTGAAGCACGAAGTTTCTTGGTCAGCTTCAAACTGGAGAGACAACGCCGTAGCTTAAGCTTTGATCTATTAAAACTAGGTTCAGAAGAGAAGATCCGATGCAGTGAAACCTGTATAGCTTAACAAAGAGGACTAAATAAGGTACACAAGATTGACAGTCAACATGTCCTTGATGTAAATACTAACATTAGTGCTGAAAATTTATGCATCTTTGCACTGTCCTCTTTTTGAGCGCTGCTGCAGCAAGCTCACCGAGCACTGAAACAGAGAGCCTCTCTCAGGTGAGTCCCTTCTAAAGAGGCTGGTTTCGTTTCCTTTATGTCACCAGAAAAGCTCATGAAATTAATCCCCGGAGATGCCACAGAGCAGCAAAGAGAACCACAGCTGCCGGGATGGAGCAGCAGCGGGCAGCACTCGCGGTGGTACCGGGCATCCCTCTCGCAGCCCATCACACCTGCGGGCCCCTCCGTGCCTTTAATCGGCGATTTCACAGCGTGAGACCAAGCCCACCCCCACAAATCCCAGGGGGAAGCTGGGGAGAATCAGACCTCTGGCTCTTTTCCTTCACAGTGTTGAAACGCAGCGAGGAGGCCTGGCAGCGCTGAACCCACAGCGCCGGCCTCTACAGAAATCGAGTCTCGGGTGCCGGGGGACCATTACTTTGCTCCCAGGACTGTTTGTCACCGCTCCTTGAGACCAAAATCAGAGCCCACAGCGCGGTACATAGACACTGGTACGGCCCTACCTTACGCTGCCCATCAAATGAGGGACCAGGCTCAAGCGGGCAGATGTACTCGAGCGGTTGGCTCACTGTTTTCGGTGGAAATCACAAGTGCTTTTGAAATGGTGCCTTTCTGATCGACAAGCCATACCTTGGCAGCCCGGAGAAGCAAAGCAGGGGGATAAGGCCCAGGTCAGAGCTTCAGCCACGGAGCTGCTGTCGCTCTTGCCCACCCCTTCCCCAGGGGACAGCAGGCTGCCTTAGCACACCCACCTGCACCCACTGATTTTGCAAGACAAATTGAAGTGGACAGAATTTCCACGCTTCTCATTAAGCAGCCCATCTGCAAATAGTTTAACTTCCACTCTCTTCAAGGCAGCTCACATCAAACCCCTGGTGGCATTCTGTCCCGACCTTCTCCCCCTCTGCAGGGGGCAGGCTGGCACAGACACCAGGAGAGAAGGGAGGGATAAACTTACTCTTTCCAGAAGGACCCAAATTCATCATTCTCCTTCCCAAGCCCAACTGCAGCCTTCACGGAACTTTATCCGACAGCCTGAACTGTAATCGCCTCTCAAAGCAAACAGCAATCATACTTAGTACTTTTCCCCTCCCTTTTTAAATCTGCTCTGATAGGAAACACACGGACAACTTTTCACTGCAGAAATTAAAGTGGATTTTTCTTGAACAAGGCCACCCGCCTGCACAGCCTTAATCCTTCCAGCTCGCATATGTTACTGTAACTTGCACTGCGCTGAATCCAATTATGCCTCCTCAATCCATTAAAAAAAAAATATTTGAGGCTGCCGCACAGGTTGCACAGAGCAAAAGTATCAGCTGAGGAGACAAAACCAAGCCCTGCCGCAGCACGGCTTCGCTGCCTTATTTCTGCACACAGGCACGTAACACATTATTAGGAAAATTAAGTGTCACAGAACAACTTCTACAGGGTTCGGTGAATAGTTCACTCCGAACTATTTGAGTCTGGACTAAAACAACAGGAAAAAATCTATACGGGAGGCACGAACTGACATACAGCTATTTGTAAGTCCCTGGCAGTTATTAGTTAGCCATTAAAAGCTTTGTAAATTATATTGCTCTGGCAGCATGCACAGCTAGGAATGAGCTCACGGAACAGCAGGTCTCCCATGCATTACACATTAGGTGGGGGGGGCCAGCCGATGAATAACCTTGAGCTAAGTAGTCGAAAGTGTCCACAAACCTAAACTGCATGCACAGATTAAGCAACCGAGTATCCAACTACTGACTCACACACAGCTGCAAAGCGAAATGCAAGCTCTCCCCGGCAGCTGACAATGTTTGCCCCGTCAGCTATAAGGCTGGGACACCAGCTACGGCCGATCAAGTTCCACAAAGGTACCTGTTGGCCCCCGAGTGCTCCGTGGTTTACCAAATCCCACCGTATTCTCGGTATTTGTGAACAGTCAATCCACGCGTAACGCAAATCGAGTTCTTCCGCCATCACCTTTGCTGACACGGACCTGGCAGGGGCTGCACAGGGTCTTCTTGTCTTTTCAAAACCGACACACTGCACAGCCCAGCACTTCAAGGGCCAAGTCACAGATCGCGGGGGCCCTCGGCTACACCCAAATCTCTTAACGCTGCCACTACACAAGTGGAATGGAAGTTGCAAGCCATAGATGCAAAAATAGCATATAGCAGTTTAGCACTTGCACCTTAATGACAAGCTTTCAGGTTTTCCACCTCTGCAACATGTCAGATAAATTCTGCAGATAAATTCTTCCGACTATCTGCGTATCGCCGCAAAGTACACGCACATAAATTATCTGAAAGACA
>NW_009707921.1:351-1000 GCF_000703405.1 Apaloderma vittatum | reverse complement strand
CACATTCAAGAACGTGTAACCTCATAGCATCAAATTCCTGTTGGAAGAGCAATTACCAGTAAGTAATTTGGACCCTCTGGAGTCAAGTCTGCCAACTTACACGACTTGGCAATCTGGCTTGTTATCATCCCACATGATTGGAATTTATTTTAGGATCCAATGCCACATGCTGCCGGGTTTTGTTTTTTTTTTTCCTTCTTTCTTCTTTTTCTTCTTTTCCTCCCCCAACTGGCAAGTTACAGCCTGGGATTCAGAGAACCTGATTCCATTTCCATCTCAAACACATATTTCCTGCACAACCTGGGGTCAAGGTCTGTAGCTTTGCAGAATAAGTAGTATTAGCCCTATCAACAGCGCTCTGGAAACAATCCTCTGTTTGGAAGGAAGGAGAAGAAGTGAACAGAATCACAGAATTCCCCTTTTGGAAGGAAGGAGTAGAAGGAAATAGAATCACAGAATAGTTTCAGCTGGAAGAGACCCTGAAGATCATCAAGTCCAGCCTTTGTCCCAGCCCTATCAACCCACTAAATTACCCCCCCCAATGCAACATCCACCCGTCTCTTCAACACTTCCAGGGACAGCGGCTCAACTTGCTGCTCAAAACCAAGCATGACATCCCCACCCTCCAGCACAGCGATACCTGAGCTAC
>NW_009707921.1:0-324 GCF_000703405.1 Apaloderma vittatum | reverse complement strand
CCAGCCCAAACCCTCGGCTGGTGGCTCAAGGCCGGGCTGTGACACCAGGTAGCCTCAGCCACCACCTGCTCTCCCAGGCTAGGAAAGAGACCTCTCTAAGGCTGCTCTGGCAGGAGGTGCCGCTGAACGCCAGCCTCAACCCAGACAATACCCAAAAAAAGAAAGAAAAGAACCCAACCGCCACCTCCAACGACAACAAAACCAGGGGCAGCGTTCCCTGGGGGGGCAGGCATTGCGCTACTTCATTTCCTCCAGCACCTTGGCGACTCCTTAAAGGCCTTTAAGCCCCGGCCTGACCTCGGCGGGACTGGGACAGCGCTGCTC
>NW_009707920.1:4948-5236 GCF_000703405.1 Apaloderma vittatum | reverse complement strand
GATGGGTTCAACCAGCAAGGGGAAGAACCAGCAGCCAGCGAGGGAGCCCTGGCAGAGATTCAGGGACTGTTCCTGCTTCACACCCCGCCAAGGTCCCAGCGCTGCCGTGCAGAGGGGCAGCACGCACCCCCAGGCAACGGTGTGACCTTCTGGTGGGCTTCTCAACCAAAAGCAAACTCAGAGCAACATCCCCCTGAGCCACCTCCACCACAGCCCGTTGTTTATGAGCCGTGCCACTGCTCCCTCCTCGTGCCAAGGCACGTCAGGCAGCGACGGGGCCGAGGAGCT
>NW_009707920.1:4535-4938 GCF_000703405.1 Apaloderma vittatum | reverse complement strand
CTCTATCAGCCACCTTGGCCTGGCTCCGTGACATCTTCCCCAAGGACATCCCCATCCCTTTGCCACTAAGCCTTGTCCCAGAACTGAGCTCCATCAAGACAAGTCCTGGTGGCCTGAAAGCCAGAAAAGCTCAGCGTGCAGAGGACAGGTTTTGCACCCCCAGGAGCTTCTTTGCTGACGGAGAGCAAGCAAAGCGTCTCGTTCACGTTGACCCCTCCAAGAAACCAGCCCCTCCAGAGCTGGGGAGGGACAGGAACGAGTAAAGGGAACTGAAGCTGGGAGGGCTTTGGGGAACTTGGAGCTGGGCTAATTTTGCCCAGGTAACAGCTCCGCAAGACAAGTTCCCTGTCGCAGAGACACCAAAGGCCACTCGCTGCCGCCGCTCCCCGTCCGAGGCACGGGC
>NW_009707920.1:1959-4435 GCF_000703405.1 Apaloderma vittatum | reverse complement strand
TGCAAAGTCCTCACGTTTACCCTCCAGAGACCGAGCACCGGCAGCCCAGTGTTTGCCCGACCACGTGAGCTTCGTCCTGGAAAGTTCATGGCTTTAACCCTTACGGAAAGAAAGCTAAAAAAATGAGATTTCAAAGGGGGAGAGAGGTGGTAACGACATCTCTCTCTGATATCAGCCTCAGAGCCCACGGAGCAAAATCAAGGCCCTTTCAGGCCTCCGCTCTGCGAAGCGCAAGGTCCAACCCTGCAGGTGTTACCGTGTACCTCCTGTCCCCCTCAACGGCGAGCCCCTGCTGTGCCACCTGCCCAGGGGACCAGGGGAAAACACGGCCTGACAGGGGTCAGGCCAAAGCTCTCGTCCTCAGCTGCTCCACCGAGGAGCGGTGGATGCGGAGGTAACGCTGCCCGGCTCGCTGCCGCACCACAGGGACCGCAGCCATGTCTCCTGGATGTCAGGAAGCAGAAGTGACAACCGCCTGGCGAGTGCAGAATAAGAAAATAAACCTCTTCTGCTGGGCTGAGCCCGTGTTTCGGAGGGACTGACCACCCTGCTGAAAAAACACACCTCCCCACAGGCCTGTGCCAAGCTGGCATCGCTCAAAAACCCACCAGGAGACCATTACTGGTCACCATGTCAATATACAAGTATTTCATTGCATGGTCTCATCCTGTCTGTGCTGGGCTTTGGGCTCCCAAAAAACGAGGCAGGACAGAGAATTGCAGGGACCAGGGTAAGGAAGGGAGAGATGAGGCCCAGGAACATCCTGCCCAGACAGGGCCATGGCGCAGGAGGTTTTTGATCCCTGACCGGGGCAGTAAAAGGCACGGGTGAGAAATAAAAGCACTGTAAGGCTTAAGCAGAAAGGGAGAAAAGATGCTGGGCGTTGTGGCTTTGCTTCCCAACCTCGGGGCTGGAAATGACCAAGACATTTGGCTGAACAAGGCAGTTCATAAACGCTGCCGGACGCCAGCTGACGCCTCGTTCCTGGAGAGGAGTCCAAGTTTGACGAAGCATTTTCCAATGAGTTGAAAACAAGTATAATAATCATCGCCAGAAAAGTTCCCGTACAAAGAAAAAAAAATATCATCAGGAAAACGAGAGCAAGGTCAACATACTGATAAATCAAGGCCATTTTTTTTTAAACGGGGTCCCATTCCAACTGGCAGCAGGGTCATGCCCAGGAGTGAGGACCACAGATGGGGTCCTAAAAACCAGCGCACGGCTGAGACTCAACTCACACATCCCTCGCTCAGGGGCCAGCGGTTATCTCTGCTGCACAGGCCTGGGCGCAGTCCCGGAGAGGGGTGAGCCTGTGTTTGTTTTGCTATTTTTTAATCCGGGCCTAAAAGTTCCTCCTAAACAGAGCTGTTTGCAAAGGGGGCCAAAGCAGATGTCAGAAGTTGGCTGGAAGCTGAGGCGGCTGGCAGAGCGTCGAGGGTGAGGGCTGGGCTGGCACTAAACGCCGACAGCGGGAAAGCCCAGCCTCTCCGAAGAGACTGAGCCGAAAAGCAAAAAGCACTAAACCAGAATTGGTTCTGTCTGGGTTGCCAGACCCTTGGGGTTCCCCCCAACCCTTCTCACACCTGGCTGGACAAGTCCCAGCACTCGGGACCCCCCTTCAAAAAAGCAGGGTGGCCCCTTCCACGCTGCAGACCCCTTCCAGCCCAGGGGTTCATGCGAACGGAGATGCTCGGAGGCGCAGGGTGAGAGCTCCCCGTCACGTTTTCTGAGCTCACTTCCAACATCAGGGGCCACGGGCAAAGATAAAGAGCTCTTGTGATCCTGAAGAGCACGAGGGGAAGTTAATTTTCCTTATGCAAGCAAAGCTACAGGAAGGGAGGGAGACAGACAGCAAAAATCTTGGGGATCTCTTGCCTGGCAAGCCCAGATCCCTCCTTGGTCTGTGGTAACGGTGCTGCCGGGGTGATTGGCAGATGTGACGGGCAGCACGGGTTCCACCGGGGTTGGACGTTGCTCCGGTGGGATTAACAGCCCTTGAAGTCGAGACCTTTGAGACGAGACCACAGGCTCAGCCTCCTGAAACCTTTGCAGGACTTTCACAGGCCCCCCCCCAAGCTTTGCACAGCTTCACAAATCGCTGCGAACAGGAGCGCGGCTTTCCCGGAGACACGGCTCCCAGAACCGCAAAGAGCACGGAGTTATTTCGCATCCTCCCCTGCCAAAACAAGGCGTCTCTCCCGGCGCACCCGAAAGGCCGCGGATCGGCTCGCTCGCTCTGAAGTCTGCGCACGGTGCTGGTCTGAATTAGGCCTCAAGAATTCAGCTGCAGCTCCTCCGACACCGCCCATTCTCCGGGCAGCGCTAATAAAAACAAAATAAACGCCGGGGGGGAAAACACTCAGACACTAACTTCAGGGTTAGTCACTTCTCCTCTGTGCCCACACTCCCATTTTAGGGCAAGCAGCAGTCTCCATGGGCTGGGGATGCAAACGAGCTGCATTTCTCCACAGGAAAA
>NW_009707920.1:1570-1853 GCF_000703405.1 Apaloderma vittatum | reverse complement strand
CCTCTCCAAGGCTGCAGCTTGGAGCTGCACGCCAGCCCGACTCCTGGGGTCTGGGAAGCCAGCGAGCAGCGGGGATGCTCCCAGAAGCGCGCAGCAGCCCAGCCAGGCTGCACGGAGCCAAGCTCAAAAAACTTCTTCCCTGAAGGAATTTCATCCACGTTCCTGCATTTCTCTGCTTGGCAAAAACTAGGAAACCTTATTATTGTTTGCAAGCCTTCTGAGGGAAGCAGGAAAAACAGCAAATCGCCCAGGCGCAGGGATTTAGGCTGGAAGCGACGCAGGG
>NW_009707920.1:0-1376 GCF_000703405.1 Apaloderma vittatum | reverse complement strand
AGGACCGACAGAGCCCAGAGCTCCCGGGATGCAGAGGAACCTCACAGCATCCCGTGCCCTGAGCGAGGATCCTGTGATGCCTTGTCCCACACTACTCCCTCCCTTGGGGGACAGAGGGACCCTGAGACATCCCATCCTCCACAAAACCCTTTCTGGAGCACACGTGACGTCCTTCCCACCGTGATGTCCTTCCTCAAGCATCCACAGGCCCTGAGACACCCTGTACCCTGCAATGCCCTTCCCGAGTCACACACAGACCCTACATCACCCCACCCTCTGGGACACCCTTCTCAGGGCACCCACGGACCCTGCAATGACCCGTGACACCTTTCTTGAGGCACACACGGCCCCTGTGATGGTAGATTAACCTCCTGCAACACCCTTCCCGAGGCACGCCGGGACCCTACCACACCCTCCCTCCTGCAGTGCCCTTCCTGGGGCACGCACGGTCCCTCTCCGTGACACCCCGTCCCCAGTGACACCCGTCTTGGGGCTTCCAAGGACCCTGCAACACCCGACATCCCGTAAAGCCCGTTCCTTGGGGCGTGTGTGGACCTCACCATGGGGCACGCACGGATCTCCCCACGCCCCACCTCTGCAGCGCCCTTCTTGGGGCACACATGGAGCCCATGACACTCCATCCACTGCAACACTCTTCCTGGGGTACACAGGGACCGTGTGACACCCATCCCACAGCACGCACAGACCCCCTGATGCTCATCCCAGTGACACAAGAAACCCAGGACGCCCATTCTAGGGCATACAGGGACCCATGATGCTCATCCCAGAGACAAAGAGACCGTGGTATGGCATCCCAGGGCACACGGGGACATCATGACGCCCATCGAAGTGACACAAGGACCCTGCAAACCCATTCCAGGGCACACAGGGATCCCGCGAAACTTACCCCAGGGACACAGAGACCTTGTGATGCCATCCCAGGGCACACAGACACCCTATGATACTCATCCCGGTGACACATGGACACCGTGACGCCCACCCTGGGCACACAGGCACACCGTGACACCCATTCTGAGCACAGAGGGACCCCTTGGGGGCACATGGGCACCCCGTAACGCCCACCCTGGGCACAGGGACACCCCATGGGGACACATGGGGACCCTGTGATGCTCACCCTGGGCACACAGACACCCCATGGGGGCACATCAGGACCTCGTGACACCCACCCTGGGCACACAGACACCCCATGGGGGCACATCAGGACCTCGTGACACCCACCCTGGGCACACAGACACCCCATGGGGGCACATCAGGACCTCGTGACACCCACCCTGGGCACACAGACACCCCATGGGGGCACATCAGGACCTCGTGACACCCACCCTGGGCACACAGACACCCCATGGCGGCACATC
>NW_009707919.1:1630-2635 GCF_000703405.1 Apaloderma vittatum | reverse complement strand
AACTGGAACCCCACAGCAGCCATTGCCTCTGAGTCATAGTCCAGGGTGGTGTTGACCTACCGAGCCAGGGTGGGGAGGGGTGTCAGGCAGAACCCAGGTGCCCTGCAAAGCTGGGGTGTCCCACAAAGTTGGGGTGCCCCATAGGGCTGCAATGACAGGGGAGTGAGAGGGAGCAAGGTGGGGGACGGGCCAGCCTTGGGGAGCAGAGAGCCCTGTCCTGGGTCCTAGTGTGATGGCACATGTCAGAAGGTCCCTGCTGGGCTCCAAACTTGCCGGTGTCCCCATTCACCTGCAGCCGTGGCCCCTCCATGCGGAAGTGGGAGAGGGAGATGGGAGGTCCCTCAAGGGTGTAGTGTAAACGCCCCTCACTGCCAGTGGAGTCAGTGCACCTCAGTGTCACCAGAGTGCTGCCAGGGGCCACTGTCTCAGGCACCTGGGACCTGTGGCAGGGCAGCCAGCAGCTCAGCTCCCGTTCCCCATATCCTGGGCATGGCAGAACACCCCCCATACCCCCCTCCACCCCACCGAACTGTACACGGAGATGGCCGGGACACAGCTGGGTGCCTGCTGGTCTGTTGCCTGCCCGGTGACATTGACTGTGGTAGTGGCGTGGTCTTCGGGGTGCAGTGCGTTGTAAGCCTGGATGAGGAGATGTTCGTGAGCCCCCTCCAGCTGTCGGGTGCTGCGGATCTCACCTGTCACTGTGAGAAAAGGCATGGCTTCACACCAGGCACAGGGATGGGGTGGCCCTGGGGCCCCCCCCCAGCCATTCTGCTTACCCTCATTGATGGTGAAGAGAGCAGATGCTGCAGGAGCCAGGATCCTGTAACGAACATTCTCGCCACTGGCACGGACCCGTGTGACCACCTCCAAGGGGCCAGTGCCCTCTGGCACCATCACGGCCCTTTGCGGTTCACTGCAAGTAAGAGAGGCACATGGCATAGCCTGGTGCCACCGACACCCCCCACCCAGCCCGGCCCCACTCACGGGAAGGTGATACGGGGG
>NW_009707919.1:1084-1487 GCF_000703405.1 Apaloderma vittatum | reverse complement strand
TGGGAACAGGATTGGTGATGCAGATAGGGATAGGCAAGGGGCTGAAGACAGTAATTGAGATAGAGGCAGGAACAGGGATAAGGATGGGGTCAAGAACAGGGACAGAGGGAAAGGAGGGGGTTGGGGATGAGAATGGGCCTTGGAGCAGGAACAGGGGTGGAGATGGAGAAAAGACTGAGCTGGAGACTGGAAGAGGGATGGGAATAGGGACAGGAATGAGGATTGGGACAGGACTTGAGATGCAGAAGGGGATGGAGACAGGGCTGGAGCATTTCCGGGGCCAGGGGCAGACAGGAGCCCAACAGGAAGAGCAGGATGCAGAGAATTGCAGGCAGTGCCAGCTCGGGGCTAAGCCCAGGCAGATGGAGAAGTGGCTGCGACAGCCTTGCGACACTGATGCCCA
>NW_009707919.1:603-1056 GCF_000703405.1 Apaloderma vittatum | reverse complement strand
GGCAGGAGCCAGCACTAGGCCCCGGCGGGTGAGTGTGAATGGTGTGTCGTGGTTTCGGAGCCTGAACTGCAGAGAGATGGGCGGTGGGAACTCCTGTACCTCCCGCCACATACCCGGGGTTCACCATCCCCCAGGCTGTTCCTGCTTGCAGGGTCTGTAGGTCCCCAAGGCCATCACTCACCATCAGCCTGCCAAGCAGCTGTGGCAGCACTGCGTACAGGGGTGTCCGGGGCGCCACGTCGGCCAAAACCCGCACCACATCTCCTCCTGTGTCATGGCACAGCCATGGGAGCCCAGTGCTGGCTGGCATCCACAGCCCCTAACACCCCATGTCCCCTCCTCTTACCCACGCTGGCAAAGGGGGTGTCACAGTGCAGCACCTGTCTCGGTGTCACCTGGACAAAGAGCTGCTCTTCTACTACAGCCTCACTGGGACAAGCAGCCCGGAGGGTC
>NW_009707919.1:0-418 GCF_000703405.1 Apaloderma vittatum | reverse complement strand
GGTTGGGTTCGCTGCTGTACAGGGTGACGTTGGGGCTGCCACTTGCATTGCTGCAGGACACGGTCACCTCGGCCACACGAGTACCGGGCACTGCATCCTCATTCAGGGCCACCACACGTGGCAGGTTGTGCAGGGCTGGTGGGAGACCCCGAGGACTGGCCTCACACCCAGCCAGTGTCACCGACGGCTCACCCAGCCATACTTAGGGAGCTCTGCCCCTGCACCCAGGCACCAATGCTGTCACGGGTCTTGCTGCCAGGCACAGCAGGGGCCAGGGCACCCCACTCTTACCTGTTGCTCTGACAAAAGTCCCTGCAAAGAGGAGAGTTGTCACCCCAGCCTGCTGGGTGTGTCCTGTGGAGGCCCCAGAGATGCCCCCGTGATGCTCCAGAGATCCCCCAGTGCTGCTGGGAGATGC
>NW_009707918.1:0-2542 GCF_000703405.1 Apaloderma vittatum | reverse complement strand
CTCTTACCCGAGGGCTTTGTGGAGGTTTTTCCTCGCTCCTCGACCGGCCCGCAGCCCTCCCTGCCGCTCTGGGGCTGGGTGCTGGGCGCCTCTCCCACCCCTTTCCCCCCAAACTCGCCGATTCCTCTCTTTCGTGAACCGCTGCCCTTTCCAAATAACTCGCTGGGGGGTTGCTGCAGCGCTGGGGATTGTTGCGACTTCCTTGGGCCGGCTTGAAAGTGGAACTGGAGTAACGATCCCTTTGCGGGACGTCCTCTCCCTTTTCCCGCGGCTTTTTTCGCGCTCCCCGCTCTCATTTCACACCTGAAAACACTTCCCGGCTGTAACTCAGCCCCCAAATCCCTTCGTGAGGTCGTCTCCAGCCTCGATAATTCTGGGATTCTCAGGCCAGAACGTGTGAGCGAGGGTGCAGGGACCCACCCGCTCTTCTCCTGAATTTCAGGGCGAGGCGTTTCGTGTCGGGTTTTATTTTTTTGTCATTTCCATAACCTGGAAATGGGGAAAACCACGATGCTGCGAGCCTGGGGGGCGTCGGAGCCGCTTTTCCCTCCTGCACAGGCACAACCAGGAGCTGGGACAACCTCCCCTAAAGCCACGCTGCCGGGGGACTCTTCTAAAAGCAGAATTTATCCTTGAAGTGTCATTATCTGTGTTTTAGCCCGTTGCTGCCTCCTCCCCCTGCGCGCGGTGCTGGGATTTGACGGGCAAAAGGTGTCTGGAAGCCGCGCTGGATGGGCTTGATAAGGCTCTGCTGCGTATTTCACTAAAAATCCTCCCATCTGCTCGATGAAATATTATCGCTGGGTTTGTTGGGTGGTTATTTTTGGTTTTTTTCCCTCTCTGCTTGCTACCACGGATTGGTTTATCACGTATATGGGGGAGATAAGTAACCGACTCGTGTCAGCTCCTTTCTAGTTGGGATTTTCTCAGAAATATCTGAGCTGGCGCTTTGGCTTCTCGCTCTAGAGGCAGAGAGAGGTTGGCAAATCTTTTTTTTACCTTCCGTGGTTCTCCCCTCTATCGTCTTTAGAGACCGAGAACGCCTTAAAATATGCAGGAGCCGGCGTTAATGCGGATCCTGGCGATGAAAGCGCCGAGCAGAGGATGAGCCGTGCTGCAGAGCCGCTCTCGCGTCGCTTCATTAGCGTCCTCGCTCGTTTGGGCGTAAAAAAAAAAGTATATGAGGCGGTTCACGAGTCAAACCTATTTCACGTGGCCGGGAATGGGTCGATTTGCCCTTTTGGAGCCCCTCTCGTCCCGAGCGGTCGCAAATCACGGCAGAAAAACGCATCTTCCGCAGGTTTTTGTAATTTTTTACCTCATTTTTTGAGGAGACGGGACGGTTTCCGCTCTCCGTAGCAGCCGGGCAGGGTGAAGTATATGAGGCGGTTCACGAGTCAAACCTATTTCACGTGGCCGGGAATGGGTCGATTTGCCCTTTTGGAGCCCCTCTCGTCCCGAGCGGTCGCAAATCACGGCAGAAAAACGCATCTTCCGCAGGTTTTTGTAATTTTTTACCTCATTTTTTGAGGAGACGGGACGGTTTCCGCTCTCCGTAGCAGCCGGGCAGGGTGATGAGCAGAAAGGGGTTCCCCTTTTTTTTTTAAGGAACGCGATCAGGGCTGCAAAAATACCCCTGGAAACGTGGCCAAGGGTTTCTTCTCTTTTTTTGGACGTAAGGTGGTTTCACAACCGCGGCTTCGAACGAGCTCGGCTCAGCCCGGTCCTTCCCTAAAACTCGCGCTCTGGATCAAAAACGCCAAGGGCGGGTGCTGAGCCGAGCTCTTTTATGAACTTGGAATTAGGCAAAAAGCTTCTTGAGCTTTTGGTGGGAGCAAAAAAAAAAACCCAAACCTGCTCTCGCAGCCAAACACGAGCTCACGGCTCGTCCGGTTGAACCTCGCGTGATCCTGAGCTCAAGAACTGCCAAAACCTTGTCCTTGTCCCCGCTCCAACACCGCCCTTCGTCAAGCGAACGAGAAAATAAGGTTTGGGAGGGTCGGCCGGGGCACGAGGGACGCTAAAGCCACAAGGAAAACCTTGGGATTGGATTTTTCCTGCCTGTCTTGAGCTCTGTTTTATTTTCTGGACCAGCCAAATATTTCCTTATGTTAAAAAGCCGTTTGCTCTGGTGGGTTTTGGGGGGTTTTTTTGTTACTTAAAGCTTCGCTCGCTACCTGCCTGCTAATCTCTGCAAAAATGCTTTTGTGTTTTGCTGCGCTAACTTATTCCCCGAGCGCGGATGCTTCGGCAAAGGCCTCGTTACCGGGCGGCTGCATTTCACTCTCAAGGAGGCGCCTGAGTTTGCAGGATTTTCTCTCCATTTCTTGCATAAAATCCAGCCCAGCTGTCACTTGGGGAGAAAAAAAAAACCACCAAGTAGGGGCGACTGTGGGACTCCCATCTCAAAAACGATGGGTCGCGAGGAGAAAGACAAAGCGGGTCGCAGGCTCGGCATTAATTATTTCTCTGTCTAATTTCTTTCTCTATCTAAATGACCTGCTTTTGTTTCGCTATCTAAACAACCAGGGGATTTTTATTT
>NW_009707917.1:0-9467 GCF_000703405.1 Apaloderma vittatum | reverse complement strand
AGGAGGTCAGGGCAGAAGAGAAGGCACATTTGGCTAGTGCTACGCCCGCTGCTGTCCCACTTGCTCCAAGAACTGCAGAGATGCTGGCTACCTGTGCAAAACCAAACCCAGGTCTGGATGTTCTCTGAAGCACCACAGGTTCAAGTGGCCTGTCAGCAGGCTCAGACTGGGGTGCATACTAACTGACCCCCTTCCCCAGCCCACCCCTGCACCTCCACGAGCGGAGAGGAGTTGACACCATGTGGGAGGAAGAGGCCTCGAGACCTGGCCTGTGTGTGGGCAGCCAGCATGGTGTGAAAGGCTCTTCCCACCTGCTGCTGTGGCTTCTCTAGGTGCTCTGTGGATTAGATCGGCTACACAAGAGCAGGGCTTTATCGCTGGATTTACCTTTGACAACTTTAACCATAGTGGTCACCTCCTTTGTTATCAAGCTGTTATTTCTAGACTTCCAGATGACTTGACAGGTGTAGTGTCCTCTGTCAGGGATTTCAAGGTTCTCAATTACGAGTGAGGCGTTCCCTGGGCTGTGCTTTGGGACGCTGACCCGGTCTCGGAACTGAGACAACAAGATGTGGTCACCAGAATTGTCCCTCCGAAAGATGGTAGAGGTGCTAAAGTCTCGCTCCACGCTCCAGCTGAGTGTTTGCTGTGTGAAACTTTCTGAGGGCGTGTAGGTGCATGGTAAAATGATGGATCCCATCCACGTGCCCTTGACCTCGTGGACACCAGACAGGTCCAGGAGGGCTGCAGGGAACAACAGTTGAAGGGAAGAAGTAAGAGCACAGCAGAAGAGGAGAATGTCCTTAGGAGAGACAGGAATTCCCAGGCAGTGGAAACCAGCATGCGGCTACATCCTGGATGTGCTGTAGACTGCAGCTGGCTAACCCAGGGCCTGTCCCTTTCAGCGAGCACAGGTAAGTGGACAGTTATTTCAACTGTATGGCTGTTTTTATTGTTTCTCTCTGGACACTTGGCAGTTCTAAATTCCTTCTTGGTATGGAGAGGCACAAATCCCACTCCTGGTGGCAGAAGCACAGCTACAGCCTTCGCAGGACCTTAAGGAGCATCTCTTAGTCCTGCTCTCTGACCCCAGCCTCTACACCTTTCTGCTGCTGCTTGGCTTTCTGCTTACACTTGCACGTGAGGAGTCAAACAGCAGCAGCCTCCCCCTGCTGACATGGGGTTTTGTTCCGGCTTTGGGACGTGAGAGCTGATCTTTTGCCCAATACTCCCCATTTTGCTCCACTCTTAAAAGCACCTTCTTGTATCTGGTACTAAAGGAGATTCTTGTAAATCCTTGGGCTCTCTTTTTCGTACAAGAAACTAAAGACTTTCCACACTTACTTGACAATGTTTAAAAATTAGGAGGCTGTAATTCAAAAGATTTTCCATACCCTTATAGTACTCTGATTTTTGTTAGTATAGATTGAAGCATTTACTCACCGTTGCAGCTGATGAAAGCCATCACAAACAGCATTATCCGCACAACTTCACCCATTCTCCTGGAACTGCAGGTCCTTCCTCCTTTCCCTGCACTTTGTGAGAGACCCCCACACTCCTGGGACCAGATTACAAGTGAAGAACACTTCCCTTTCTTCTGTCTTCTGTCCTCTAGGATCCTCTTTCTGAAATATCACGAGTCCATTTCACTGCTGACCTACGTGAAGGGTAAAGGATGGACAAAGACCATGAGGATCTTTCCCATTTCATTTCATATTCCCTTGTCCCCATCCACTTCTCTTACCCTTCTTTTGACTTTTTTGATGAGTGCTTTTTTTTTAATTATTCTTCATAATTATGTGTTTCTTTTTTCCTTTTTTTCTTCTACCACATTTGCATTCACTTTAGAGTGAAAGAGCTTTATGATGCCTACACAGTCAAGCATTTGGTAGCAGGGGAAAGCAGACTTGACGATGCTTGTGAAACATGAATTCATTTCCCTCTGACTTGTGCGTGATGATACTGCCCAGCAGAGTGCTCAGCATCTCCCTCTCCATCGTACCATGAGGGCTCAAAACTGGGCATCCAGAAATGGAAAAGCGCAGGTCCGAGAGCCCTGACTCACCTAACATCACGCAGGAGTGTGGCGCAGAGACCGGACTGTCGATGCTCAGTTCCCTGTCCTTAGTGTCTTCTCCTGCTGAGAGTACTCAGCTCTTCCACCACAAATCCACAGGCATACCTTGGCATATAGTTCTAACGACTGCACCAGGAGAGTCATATCTCTGAGCAGGAGGCAGACGTGTCTGAAATACAGGGACCCGTTTTCTGCTGGGGCTGGGAGGGAAAGGCAGTTGGTTGGTCTGGCTACGCCCCATCACGATGGACACCAGTTTGCTTTAGCTGACGTGTTTGCATTGCAGCTGAGCTCAGACCACTCTGGCAGTGCTGCCAGTTGTCAGTAATGGCGTGTTCCCTCTCCCCACCAGGCAATGAAAGCTGGAGACTATCTTCATTTTCCCCAAGTCAGTGAAGTGATGAGAACCATGCAGGTCTCATTTCAGTCCACACTTAGGTGGCTTGCTGAATGCAATTTCATCTGAGCTCTGTTTATTGCTGCTGTCAAAACCTGCCTGTGGCAAGCATGAATGTGGCATGGCAGGACCTGGTGCAACAAATTCATACGAGGTTCCAGCCTAGGAGCTGTCACCCTGCCGAGGAAGACAATGCAGGCAGCAGCACCACCTGTTCTTGCAGAGCATATCCTTGCTGGCATGGTGGGAACTGGATTTTGGCTGCCTTTTCTTCTGGATGACTTTGCTGAAGCTACCAGTGAGGTACCAGTTCATGCTGCCCGTAACCCCCCATCTGCCCACTCTGCCACCAAGAAGCCATTAGCTATGTTCTGCCTAAAAGCAAGCAAACAAACAAAAAACCCCGTGTTAAAATTCAAGCAATGTCACTGAAAGAGGGAATATCAGTCCATTTTCAGAGACATTATTTAAAACTAACCTTTAGTGCAACCTGGCCTGTAGGAGCTTGTTCTGACAAACTGTCTCCTACACAAAAGACTTAAAAAGAAGCTGGATTTTGGGGACCATGCCCTGGAACAAGCTGAAAACCCAGGTTAAAACTGCTGATGTGACTATTTTCTGAACCAGACATGCAAGACTTCCTGAAGTTGTGATTATACAGGATAAAAAAAAAAATGACTATTTAGCTAAAACAATTACAAAGAACTGTAGTTCCTCAAACGATATACGTGACATCTTTCCCTCCCCAGGACAGATTTCTCCTCCGAGTCACATAACTGGCACTTTTCTTTCTTACCAGAGGGATTCCTTGTAATTTGCATCTGAATGCACAAAGGAAAAACCTCTAACGTCTTGGACATTACAGCTAGTTACCTGGTTTATTTATTTCCAGTCTCTGCTTTGGCCATTGCTTTCTCCCTTGCAGTGCCAGGCGGGTAAGGCACCCTGCAGCCCTTCTCTCACAGGCACCCTCTTTCCTTCCACGTACTGGACAAGATGTGCATTCAGGCGGCATTTCTTCAAGTGCCACAGCTCAGGCAAAGTGACCAGCGTGACTCTTGTTCTGCAGTTTCTGCTGCTACACCTCAGGCTAGTTGGAGGCAACATGGCAAAGTGCCCCTTTCCCCAAAGATGAGTGCAGATGGGACTTCAGACCTTGCACACAGGGACCAGCTCTGTAGAGCCTGCATCTCGTACTTGTATTCTGACATAGTGTGCCAGAGGCTAGAGAGGTTTATTACAATTTTCCTGGAGAGGAAATAAGATATTTAGCCTGCAAGGGGGTGAAATTCAGCACTAAGCTTTGAGCAAGTCACTAAAAAGTGGGTAACTGAAGAAGAAAGGTCTCAAAGTGCTATTTTTGACCCGTCTGCACTCAGAAAAAAAAGTCAATTTTTACTGCAAGGCTGGAGACATTCTTATTTGGTCCAGCCAAAGCCGGCTCACAGATCTGACTAAACAGACTGTGGTCTACCGACCACTTCTGGGATGCCTCACGGGAGCTAGTTGTGTGACCCTCTGAAAATTAACTTCCATTCCTGGGAGATCTCAGGGCAATGGCATCGGTTCTGGGTTACCCCTTATATTGGCCAAATGCTTGTAAATGCTTCCTAGCACTAAGACAGGGACCCACATACATAATGTCATCTGAGCATTCATTTCCTGCTTGGTACCACAGATGAGCTTCACAAATTCAACTGTTAAAGCCATAGGGACTTTACCTGCAGTTACCACACGCATTAGGTACTGACGCTCCTGATCGCCTCACTGCTATTACAATGCTTGCTCTGCAGGCTTCCCAGTTCCTCCTTTAGTGGCTCCACAAAGGCTGGCTGAGCTCTGGTTTTGGTAAACACAGGCGCTGGTCTAGGAAGCTCTTCCGTAACCTCAGCTTGTTGTCCTGGCCTGCCACTGTGTGCCATCAACGCGCTGCATGAGGTGCACAGCTGTCCTTTGGGACGCTCCACGCCGAGTTGGGGTCTGATCCCTGTCAGCACACACAGGCACAAACACACAGAGAACCCAGTTCATGGATTTCTTTTCCATTTCACGAGCTTGCCTTTAACTGCTTGCCTTGAAACGGTTTTGTTTAACAGCACCAGCTCCTGGGCAGAATGAGAGCATGACTGGGGGGCTCCAAAAACTGCAGCCTCATCTAAAATTGCAAGATGAAGAAAACCTGACAGTTTCCCATAAAATTTCAACACTGACAGTCTGTCATCACATTAACATGCTGTCAGCTGTGATTTTTCTGTTGCTGTGTGGAAAACCTTTTCAGTGATTAATTGTGTGCCTTGCAATACTATTACAAAAGTTTCCTCCCCTACTCTCCTTCCTGCTTAGGACAGAAGACTGTCACAATTCACTGGCTTTTTGCACTCTTCGTCACAGAAACATTTTTCTTCACATCCTAAACATCTCATTTCATTAGCTCTGAACCTCAAACTGGCCCAAAGCATATGCGGCAGATTCGTGCTAATTCTCTGCTTTCAAGCAGAGGGACCTAACATGCTCCAGGGGTATAATTGCTGGGCACACACAAACATCCTTGCACACCCACTCTTATAGGCAAAATAAAGAGAATCATAACAAAACCCACTGACTTTGTAGTTGTGAAGTTTAATGATTTTCATTTGCTTCTGCACATTTGCAATAAGCTGCATGAACATGTTAACACTTTTTTCCAAGACATCATCACCAACAAAAGCAGGTTCTGTTTCCATTTTAAAATCAGGGTCTCCAAGACCTTCATTTTTAAGTACAATCTTAACAAAGAGAAATAAAACTTGTGGTACAGGAACTTCAGGGAGAAAGTACAAGGTGACCGATAAATACCTGAAAGTGTGCCTGGCAGTTTGATGAACTTTTATACTATTCATTCCTTTCATTTCTCATTGGACCTCTGTGTACTTTGGGTTTTCACAGCACTGGCTGAACAGCATTGCGCTCCACGCTGATTTCTGTATTGCTTAAAGTACTTTTTCTCTCCTTTAAAAGTGCTACCAGATAATTTTAGCGAATGTCTGCTTCTCTTTGGAGAAACTGTAAACAGTCACTACTCATCTTCACACTGGTCACAATCAGGACACTTTGCCGATTCTTCTCTTTTTTTCCAAGCTGAGAAAGTATAATGCATTTGCACAGAAGTAGTTTCCGGCCACTAATCATCCTTTATTGACATTCACAGTAACTTTTCTAGCTCTCTTAAACCATTTCAGGATGAGAGACCTACACACAGACGTAAGGTGGAAGCATTCCACTGTTTCTCACAGTATCACGGTCCTGTTTTCTATAGCACCCAATACTCTCTGAATGCTGGCAACATTTGAGCTGATGCTTGCAGGGAGCCACAGATGCAGATCTTTCCTGAATGTGAATAGCAAATCTGGGGGCCCACTAATCCTGTATCTGGGCCACCACTATCCTCCTCGCCCCATGGATCACTCGCTTTGTTTGACATCTGTCTGCATGGCTTTTAATTGGACATAGTATTGCCCTATCGTTCGTTATAAAAGGGTTCTTCCGTAGCTCTGCAATCTCCATGCTGTAGGTTTACTCAGAGTAGTAGAAATTACAAGTAACAAAGCTCTTCATCTCCCTACTTACCCTTCAGGCCTTCCAAGCTGGGAAAAAAGTACTTCATGAGTATCTGCTGAGGGGCTGTATCTGAGCTGGTTGTGCAAAACTATTTATATCAAAATAATTTAGGCATGCATGAACAATCCTGTTCACAAATGTATGGAAAAGTATCCAATTTCTTTCAAATATTAAACATTACAAGGGAGACTAGAGTAGGTGAACTCAAAGAAAGTGTCTTGTTGCAGTATCAGAACCACCCAAGCTGTCCAGCGCCAAGACTGCAGGACGTGTGGAAAGGCAGATCAAGCACAGCAGGATGGGTGCTCAGGACATTTCTTCTGTTAGTACTGCTGCTCCTAGTGTGGTAAGGTTCTTGGGTTAATCCTGGCCTTAATCTGCCTTTCAGATTTTCTTTAAGGGCTCTCGCACATTTAAAAGGACATAGATGCAGCACCTCAGGGGCATAGGAGGAAAAATGCTGATTTCCAACCCAGTCTTATTCTGTGCTTCTTGCCCCAAGATGGGCCCTGCCTGCCTCACGTGCATCTTCTGCAGAGGTGGTGGAAGGGACGCAAGGAAAGCAAAACCAGAAGATCTGCACAGCAGCCTAGAACTGAAGTTCCTGAGAAGGTTTGAACTTTCACTGCAGAGATTATCAAAGGCTCCACAGATCATGGAGGAGCAAAAACTCCTTGTCCAACCTATTTTTCAGAGGCAAAGGTAAACAGGAAGATAAATTTCGCCTGGTTGAAAGTGCTCTTCAGGACTGCTATCTGTAGAGCATTGTTGGTTCTCACACAGCATCCCCTACTTCATATTCAGATTCCTGTGTGTTTCCAACACAGTCATGTTCATTATTTTTCATATTTATTTCTTCAGATCTTTTGGTTTTTGTTGTCTCCATCACGTAGTTGTTTTCAGTGTGTGAGATGGGTTCCTCATAGTGACCCAAACTTTCACACCTTGAAGAAGCTGTTGCTCTTGAGTTATAGCTGAAATGAAAATACTGTATGAAAGAAGAGTTGCAACCAGAGTAGACAAAGCATCTCCCAGCCATCAAGATTTTGAGCAAGACTGTTGTCTGGTTCAAATCCATGTAAGCCTGGGCCATATGACAGTGTTCTGAAGGACAGAATCTTGTCCTTTCCTTCGAGGTGGCAGCAGAACCTGGGACATTATAGCAGCATTGCTTCCAATCCAAGGTTTGAGTTGGGTTTTTTTTTGTGTCCCTCCCCTTCCCTTTCCCCTCTGATACAGCTCCCAAAGACTCATCAATATGTTAGATAAAGGGTTATACTCACAACTTTACATCATAAACTTGAGCTGGAAAAGAATAATCAGAAGAATATGTCAATAATTTGCATTTATATTATTGAAAAAGAATTTCTACTGTGTCATCTCTTGATATAAGAAAGTGACCTCTGAAGACAGAATAGAAATAGGAGCCTTAGACATAGTGTTAAGTGGGTGATGACTCCTATTCCAGGGATTCAGCGCAAGAAAATTAAAAGAACCCCTACCCCAGCTGCAGCCCAACTGGGTTAAAATGACTGGCCCGAGACCAAAGGTGAAGTTGAGGTTAGAAGTTCCCACTTCCCACAGTTACCCTATTTATAAGAAGTTGAGTGAAGAGCATTTTAGAGAGAGGTTATTCTGGAATCCTTAGGGGAAGGGAAAAAAAAAAGTGCAAAAGGAACCTGCCAGGCCTTCACAACACATCCAGGCATTCCAGAACATTTTTCAGAACATTCCACTCACCATCTTTGGGCTTCCTAATGCAAACGATGAGAAAAATGAGGAGGAAGACCACCGCCCCGCAAACCACAGCAATCAGGATGACCAGGAGGAGGGACAGACGAGTCCTCTGGGGACCTGGAGCAGCACAGCAGAACTCTGTCAAACTGGGCAGCCCTCCTGGGTGACAGCAGCGGTGCCCGATGTGGAGCCTTGCCCGAGGACAGAGCAGCCGGCCCTGCCATGGCACGTGCCTGGCCCCGCTTGTCTCACCCAGAGACTGCGGCCGCAAGGACCTGGTGCCGAGGCTGTGAGCTGGGCAGAAGGGCACAAAGGGTCTCAGCTTCTCATCTGGGGATGCTGTTCAGCTGTGTCTGATCTAAACCTTCTGCAGCACCGCAAAGCTAGAGGAGGTATAGAAAGTCGACTCTACTTGCACATTGGGGCTTTTCTGCTGTTCTAGCTTTGGCACTCAAAAAAGAGATCAAAACAGACTACCTTCCGGGAACACAGCAACTGGTTTGTACACTCCAACTATGAAAGCTTTCTGCCCCCAATAGAAACGTTCAGAATCTTTTAAAGAGTCCCTGTGAATCATCTAGGTTCCTTGAGATCAGGCGTTAATACAATTTGCAGCCCAAAAGCAGAACCCTAATTTTGAGGCTGAAGGTACTGACTACTGTCCCTGATCTTGTTCTTAGCTTCATTTATTTTGCTCTCTGCTTACTCTGAGTTGTGTAATTCTTCTCTGGATATCCCACAACATTCTCTGTAGTCACTACTGTTCCAGGTAGACCTGCAAAACAAACAGGAGTGAGAGGCTCACACCGCGTTTCCAATTCTCATTTTAGCACCAGGAGACTTGGGATTATGACTGTATGATCAACACAGAACATCTTCATCACCTTTACAAGGCAGTGAAGATAGGCAAACCCTGGAAATAAGTACTATATACATACTATAATATATATACACACACACACGTATAGTACTATATATACGTATGTATATACTATATAAACATTAGTACCATATATACTTGCTAGACAGCTAGTACATGTAGTATATATAAACCGTATATACTATATATGCACAAACATATATATATACAGACACACACTAGACGATATGCATGTCTCTACACACACATACACACACCTGTACTAGTGGTGGAGCTCCCTGGAGTCCAAGAAATTGCTGAGGTACTTTCAAACACCTGGTCCGTTTGGTTTGTTTCTGTAAGAGTAGTTAAACATGGTTAACACCTTCCCTTAGCTTCTGGTGACTGATGCTGACTGCCACCTACCTGCTGCACTATAAATTCAAAGGAAAGGTAACCCAAAAATACAAAAGGTTCCACAAGCAGACCTCTTTTGCGTCAGAAAAGATCAGATCCTCTCAAGAGGAGAAAGGAAAGTGAATACAGGAAATAAAGATGGGAAGAAAACCAGGGCCAGCAACGAGGGAAGAAGACCAAAGCCACCTGTGTTTCCTTCTTGCAGGGGAAGGGAACAGGATTGTCGTTCTGTTCCAGCACAGAAGGTCTCCAGACGTTTCTGCAGGACTCACCCCGCACCGTCAGCTCCACGGCCTCGCTGCGCTGCGCGGCCCCCACCCTGTTCTGGGCTTCACAGTAGTAGGTCCCGGCGTCGGAGGGCTGCAGGCTGTCCCAGGCCAGCT
>NW_009707916.1:2748-3976 GCF_000703405.1 Apaloderma vittatum | reverse complement strand
GCTGCCCCGCGAGCAGCTCACCCTGCCTGGGCTCCTGCGCGCCAACAGGCAGGAGCACGCTGCATTTTGCTGCCAAATAAGCTGGTTTTTTTTGTTGGCTTGGTTTGTTTGCTTTTTTTTTATTATTTAACCACCAAGGCAGTGTTCGGACACTGCTACCCACACCGCTTGCTGGTGGGCACGCCGAGCAAAATAACAGTGAACAAACCCCTTCACCTTTAGTAGAAGAACCCACCCCTCTAGAGCAAGCTGCGGAAATATTTACACCTGGTGATTTCTCTGTACAGCCCCGGCTATCATACAACTCACTTCAAAACAGCTATGCACAGGTTGTTGTACAAAAGATAGATATTTCCCCCCAGTACAGTTCAAGCGATTAAATTGTCCAATAATTTGTTTGCCTGTTTGTACAAGTTACAAAGTTGGTGAACACTGACTTTAAACTTGAGTTTTTTAATGCTTTAACGTGACCTTCTCCTGCATCGCACAATCACAGCTCGCAGCAGCACAAGGAGGCACCGGTCAGACCCTGCTGTGAGTTTTTGGGGTGCTTGGGGATGCCTCGGTCCCCAGACAGGGGGGGAGTGGGCAGGAGGGAGCACGAGGGCCAGAGCAAGGCAGGATGGGGGAAGCATCATAACCTGCAGCATCAGCAGCATCTCCTTTCCCCAAACCATTCTCCTCCCAGTCCACACGTAAGGTGGGAAATCGGGGGAACACCACCCTGCAGTAGCCCCCCCAGGGCTGGGTGCACCCTCACCGAGCGGCTGTGGGCATCCTGCCCGGCACGCTGCCAACTCATTGATTTGAGCCAAATTAATTAATCAGCAGCAGTAGGAAGCTCCCTGCTCCAGCAGCCCAGAACTCCCCGATGGCAGCTGCCGCTGCCCCGTGTCCCTCCCTGTCCCCCTCCGCTGTTGCTGGGGGACAGGAAGCTGCAGGAGGGTCTCTGCGAGGTTGGGGCATGCATGGGGAGACCAGGAACGGGCACACAGCAAGGCGGAAAGTACCAAACGCCAGCTGTGCCGTGGCCAGTTCCGGGCTGAGCTCTCTGCAGGGGGGAAGGTTCCCTTCACACGTAGGATCCCACCAGAGCAAACCCCACGTGAGTCCCTACCGCGGCCAGTCTCACGCACCTTTGGGGACACACAGCACAGCCAGAGATGTCAGAGACGTGTCCTGCTCCCTGCTCCAGGGAGATCCCGAAGGATCCCACTGAGCAGGAGGT
>NW_009707916.1:313-2661 GCF_000703405.1 Apaloderma vittatum | reverse complement strand
CCCACCCGCCACTGGCACTGAGCCACAAAACCCCCAAAAGGATTAAAACAACCTCAGCAACATCAGAAAACTCTTTTGACACCGTCACAGCACAGCCCTGGGCACCAGCTGCGCTCTGGGGCTCCCGGCCAGGCCTGCCAGCTCCAAGCCCTTGGCCCGCACACACGAAGACATGATGGAAACCAGAGGAAAAGAGAAACACGGCTACAGGGTCAGCACCCAAGGGTGGGACAAGCTTTTCATACTCCAGCCCAGGATTTCAGGTGCTGGCAAACGCTGCCCAGGATTAACAGGGATGACAACCCAACCCTGCTCCGGCTGGGGCGGGGAGAGGGCAGCTCTGCAGCTCCCAGCTGAGCCCATGGCCCTTCCCGATGTCCCAACACCGGCCACGCTCAGCCCATGGGGTGGGCATAGGGTGCTCCCGCAGTGAGGAACCTCCACACCGCCCCGGCATCTCCATCCCCGGCGGGCTGCGGGTGCATCGGTGAGAGCGAGCCGCAGCAAAAGCCAGCCAAGGCTCCGCTGGCTGCCCTGTGGGCAGCAGCTCAATGCGGGCGCTTCTCTCATCCCTCTCTCCACGTCTCAGTCCCCAGCGGGGTCGCCGCTGGCCCAGGGGCTGCGCTGCCGGTCAGGGGGGCTGTGAGCACCGCAGCCGCCTCCCACCAGCCATCGGCACCTTCCTGGACATCTGGAGACACCAAAGCAGCACACAGTGTTGCTACTGTGCCAAGTGGGAACTTTATTCTTTGTTGTGGGTCGTCCGTTGGGGTTTTTTTTTGCTATTTTTTTCCGAATAGGTTAAGGAGGCGGCTTTGAAGATGGGTTGGATTTGGATTTCTTTTTTTTCCCAGCAAAATCTGCAACACTTTAATAGAGTTATGCCCAGACATCAGCTCTGTTAGTTTCTACATCTCAGAGCCACGGAGACACCAGCAGCAATAACCTGGGAACTGAAAGACTTCCACATTGCTTGTGCATTGTCTCAGTTTTTTTTCTTAAAAAAAAAAAAAAAAAAAGCACAACAGAAAAGACACAAACATCGATGAACGTTAAAAACCTGTACATTGTAAAAAAAAAACCCAAAAAAGAAAACAAACAAAAATAACAAACCCCAAACAAACAACAAACACCATCAATCTCTTGCTTTGAAATCAGAATCAACCTGGGAACGTTGCAGGGGGAAAAGAAAGATCCATCGGGAAGGTGACAGCGCCGGCTGTGCCGCTGGACGCGAGGGCTGCCGGGACCGGGCTGCCCACCCGGCAGCTGGAGAGGCAGAAAGTCTGTGCTGTGCTCTGGGTTCCTCTAGCGTATAGAATGCAAAGCATTTAATACATTATTATTTTTTTTTTGCCATTTTTTTTCCCCCCAGAGCAACAAAGCAGAAGTGAATGAAAAGAAGTCTAATATTTTGTTCTTTAACCATGTAACTGCAGATATGAGCCAACATCATGGAATGAAAAAAATAATGTAAAGTAGAGCATTCGTGTGTATCACAAAAATACAATAAAAACTTTTTTTTTCCTTTTTTTTCCTTTGTGTTTTTTTTTTTCCTTTTTTTTTTAAAGTTTCTTGTGAACTCCCTGCCACGCCGGCCTCCTGTCTGCTCTGCCCCTGTCCCCGGCCAGCTCAGAGGGCTCTGGAGAATCCACATTTATAACCAGCAAATGATTTCTGCTGAATCAGCAAAGGTGAGTGTAACGGGGGGCCCTGCAACCATGGCAAGATTTTGTTTGTTTTCTTTAAACTAAGTTCATACATTCTCCTGACTTACAGATAACTTTGATGGATCGTTGTTATCTTTTTTTTTTTTTTAAACCCTTCCATACAATGGACAAACGCATCAAAGCCTGCACGTAAGAACAGAACCTCTTTTACAGCATGTAATACTGTGTTTTGTTTAAGTCCTTCCTTGTGTAAAATATTGACATAATTCACTGAAGGTATCAAAAATATACCCTGTAGACCAATACAATTTACAATTGCCTTTTCTCACCATTCAGAAAACAATGCACTTAAAGCAACCGAGCCCCTCCGTCGGCAGCGCGCGAGCCAGCCCGGGGACATCCCCGCCCGCTCCGATTTAAGCCCGGGATCACTTCCACCGAAGGGACCAGGTTTTTTTTTGTGTTTTTTTTAACACATAGCTCTTCGCTTCCTCTCCTGCCTGCTCAGCCCAGCCACGTCTGAAGCGTTCCGAGACCGCTCTGGGGCCGATACGTCTTGCACGTGGGTATGACGGGCAACCAGCCCTCAAGATCAGCTGGGGCGGGGGAACCAAACCCGGGTGGTTCCATCTTATTTTGCTTCTCAAACCCTTTTGTTTTTTCCTTTTTTTTTTTTTG
>NW_009707916.1:0-207 GCF_000703405.1 Apaloderma vittatum | reverse complement strand
GCGCTTGGCTGCTCCCAGTCCCTTCTCGAGTCACTGCCCAGCAAGGCTGCCAAGATCGAAGATGGGTTCCTTGGGATTTTATCTCGTTAAGGCTTTTTTCTTTTCTTATTTTTTCTTTTCAGACCGAAGAGGATGCAGAAATTTCCAGGCGTCGAGAAAGAAAAACGAAAAACAAAACAAAAAACTCCCCAAATTAAAAATCCCCCT
>NW_009707915.1:0-2076 GCF_000703405.1 Apaloderma vittatum | reverse complement strand
ACACTTCAGAGGGGAGGGGGAAGGAGGCTGAGAGAGCGATCGATGGCATTTTTTTTTCCTAATTTCTCCTTCCCCGCTCCCGCTCGTTTCCCTTTTCAGATGTGCTGCTTGCTGACTTCAAGAATGTGAGCCGCAGCTTCCCCGGCTTGTCAGTCATGCCTCCTGCTCGCAAAGAAGGGCCGGGACTGGCGTGGGGAGTGCTGGCTGCTCCTTTCCCCTCAGCTCTTTCATCCCTCTAAGATACCCGTTCCGATTCCCGATACTGGGAAATTTAGGCAAGCCGGAGAAGTGAAGATACTAATTGTAAACACCTGGTTGCTTTTTTTGAATGCATTTATTATCATATTAGCAAGGGAGTATGAAACATACGGCATATTACTCACCCTATGCCTCCAGGCAGAGAATTCTCCTATTGAAATCAACCAGTATAACCAGATTTCTTATGGGAAATTACAGAGGACATCTTAAAACTCTTCTCACGGAAATATACTACTGGAATGTCAATTCCGATCCAGTATTTCCCTTTTCTTTCCTCTCCTCCCCCCACCCAAACAACAACAAAATAAGTAATTAGCCATTTACAGTTGAACCTTTGAGATCCTGAGGATGTCGGTAAACACAAAAAAGCCCCGACAGCCGGACTCTGAGCCCCTCCCAGCAGCCCCAGGAAAGGGTCGTGAATGTGGGGGGGTCCCCGCGGGCAACCATCGCCGGGACCCCCCTCGCCCCCCGCCCCCCCGGGCGGGGCTTTTTTTTGGGCCGCGACGTTGGCTTCCCGCAGGCCCTCGCTTCTCCCCGAGAAAAGGGCCGATTCCACGTCGTGAATGGTTGTTCCCACCTGCTCGTAGGAGCGCTGGGCGCCCGCGATAAAGAAGAGATAAAAAGGGAGGGGAAGCCCGATGGCTGCTGCTGGGGCAAAAATGGCATCAGCCTGCTAAATACCGTCAAGCAGCTCGGGGAGGGTAAAACAATAACAACATCCCCTCTAGTCGAGCAACTCCCTGTCGATGATATCCACGCGGAGCAGCAGGGACAGAGAAGGGGATAAGAAAAAAAAAAAAGGCAGAAAAGCTATTAACGCAGAAAAAGGACCCCTGGAAGAGAAGAATATGTGCTAGGATTGTTCAACTTTTAATAAGTTTTAGGACTAATTCCAAAAGCAGCAATGATTCCTGATCAAATTATTCTCCTGGAAATGCTTCTACACGTTCTTTTTATTAAGATTTCTTTGGCTGCCAGAAATGAAATACGAGACGTACCAGATAGAAAGTAAGGGAAGGCCAGAGCAAATTCTTATAAGCTTTTTTTTTTTTTTTTTGAGGGGTGGAGGGGAAGGAGGCGGGAGTGGAGGTTGGAGCGAGGGAAATGACAAGTTTTCTAACCGAGCTCTCTTTCAGGTTCCCTACAAACAACGAATTTATCCTCCCGGCCTTAGCAGCGAGGCAGCTTTCTAGCACATCCCAGGCTTTGACTCGAGGAATTTGACTCGCCCTCTTTCGCTCAGGGGCTGAAGTCGGGCTTGATGCGCTTGTTGGGAGCTATTTTCTCATCGGCGGAGTCGGAGACCAAATTAGTCACTGCTCCTTTGTTTGGATGCCACAGCCCGTCTTACTCCCGTGCGACGCTCTATGGGACAAGTCACCTCCACTTCCCTAGTTGCAGGGCATTTTTGACGCTTGTGGGCAGTAACTGCTGATCCCGAGGGCTGTAGAGCTTCGGTAAGAGGCTGCTCATTTATTTCGGACTGAAGAAGAGCTTACCTCTCCGAAAAAAAAAAAGGGTTGCTATTAACTGTTTATTAATGCCTCTTAATAACCCAAATTATCTCTATAGCATAGAGCTCGGGAGTAAGAACCATTAAATCTGTTCATGTTTTAAGAGGGATCAGCCTGAACAGAAATCAATTAGCACCGCAGACAAAACCAAGCCCTTCTTAAGACAAGTGACACTACATTTTCGACATACTTCGGGAGTTAATCGGTAGCGCCGATCCTGTTTCTTCCCATGTTCTTCCCATGTTCAAACCTGGCAGCATGACGAGGCGCAGACACCCGTCGGTGTCGTTAGGCAAAGTCC